>NW_026622635.1:575000-735000 GCF_015846415.1 Triplophysa dalaica | reverse complement strand
AGTATAATAAAGCTGAGAGTGGACATCCTTGTCTAATTGATCTAGTTATTTTAAAACATTCAGTTAAAAACCCGTTACATTTAATTTTTGTTAGGGCCCCCTTATATAGGATCTTTATCCATTTCATAAAATTCTCACCAAAACCAAACCTATTTAGAACCCCAAACAAATATTCATGCTCCACTCTATCAAAAGCCTTTTCGAAGTCTAAGCTGATTAAATACCCGTCTTTATTCTTTTCTTTTATGTATTGTATTGTGTCCCTTATGCTCATCGTTATGTCTGCTATGTCTCTTCCTTTTACTGCATATGCTTGATTTGTTTTTATTATTCGGGGCATCACCTCTTTTAACCTATTTGCTAAATCTTTGCTAAAATCTTTAAATCGGTATTTAGCATTGTTATTGGCCTGTAGTTTTTTAAGTCTGTTTGTTCACCTTTCCTTTTATATATTAGCTTCATCAGCCCCATTCCCATCCTTTCATTCATCTCTTCCTCTTTAAAAATTTCCCTAAAAACCTCCTTTAGAATCTCTATTAAAAAGTCCTTAAAGTGTATATAATATTCACTTCACAAACCATCTATCCCTGGGCTTTTCCTTTTATTTAGTTGATCTATCGCTCTTTCTATCTCCTCGTTCTTGATTTCCCCATCACATTCTTTTTTATCCTCTTCACTTAGATTCGTTTCAATAAAATTTAACAGTTTATTTTTTACCTCTTCTTCCACCCCTCTTGTTTTAAAAAGATCCTCATAGCACTTTTTCACTCCCCTCCACAATCTCTCCACTTTTCCCTTTTATTTCTTTTATTATTCCAACTTTCGCCCTTTTTTCTCCAAGTCAAAAAAGAACTTTGTGCATTTCTCCACCATATATTTGGACTTACTTCTTAATCTTGCTCCCTCATATTTTTTTCTTCTATTTCTTTCAATTTCTCCTCAATTTCTTTTATCTTTTGTATGTCTTTATTCTCATGATTTAATTCTCTTCTAATGTCTCCTTTACGTCTTTTTCTTTCTGTCGTTTACTAACTTGTAAGATTCTGCAATAGTTTATTGAAAATCTTTTTACTAGATATTTAACGTTCTCCCACCACATTCTTTTATCTTCTTTATACATTGCATTATCCTTCTCTTTCTCTATAATTCCTTTTACCTCTTCAACGTAATCTTTATTCTTTAAAATCTCTGTATTTAAAACCCATGTACCCGGTCCCCTTTGTACAATATTCCAAACTATTTTAAGATGTAAAAGCTTATGATCACTAAACCTGGTTTCTTCATAGCTGATTTTTTCGACAAAATTCTCCACATTTCTTGTACATAGCACATAATCAATTCTTGTTTTACATAAAAATTCCCCACTATTTGCTTCCTCACATTAGTATATTGGTCTTGTATGATGGGGGAAGCTTCGGGTGACATCGCCGTGGAAGGTGGTGGAGTCTGAAGTTGGCTGAAGGGTCGGCAAGTAGATGTCGGGATGTTCAGTGCCGGATCAGACGTCCTCTCCCGGTCCGGTGTAAGGGGTGATTTCGGAGTGGCAGGTGGTGGAGTCTGAGGTTTGCTGCAGGGTCGGCTGGTTGATGAAGAGATGTTCACTGTCGGGTCAGACTTCTTCTCCCGGTCCGGTGTAGAGGTTGATGAGCTGGCAGGTGAGGGTGAGGAAGATGTTGGAATCTCTGGAGGGGTCCACTTCATCATCGCCAGCCTCTTCAGTATGGCACCGGCGCCTCGGTTAGATGTCAGTACACTAGTCCGTACCGACAGTTCTTTTTTCGTTATACCAGGCCGCCAGATAGCATTCACAGTGTCTCTGAGCTGGGCCTCTTCTTCCGTCGTCCATCTTCTACCAGCTACACGGGAGATTGGGGTCTGGGGGTCGGAGGGGTTGTTGGTGTCCTGCAGCAGGGGGATGTTCTCGGCTGATTGTGGCCGTGGGTCCAGAACCGGAGCCTCCGGCTGCCACGCCAGAATCCGCAGTCTCCTCTTTATGGCTTCACTCGTACGTGCTGGGTGGAGGCCCTGAATGAGATCGTAGAAGGCCGCCTTTGGCATGTAGCATTGCCAGTTCTGATTGGCCAGCTGGACCAGCTGGTTGTCTTCATATCCCGTCCACACCTTCCTCCGTCCTGCCTTCAGGGCTATTCTCTCTAAATTCACTTCCTGGGGGTGCTGATGGTGTCTATGCATTCCCCGGCTCCTCTCCGTGGGGAAGTGACGTGCACACTCAGGACATTTCCATTTGGGTTCAATCGTGAAACCAGCTCCGGATGTCCAATCATCTAGGTTGTGGTTTGCCCCTGGCCCAGAGGGGCCGGGGTCTTCTTTTCTATTAAGGTTACCCCGCCGGGAGAGTGGTCCGGATCTTAGCTCGGGAGGGGCGCAAACCCCTCCTTCTCCAGCGGTCGCCACAAGGAGGCCCCCGGACCATGCAGCTATGTTAAGAGAGTCATAGTTACTCCCGCCAAGAGAGTCATAGTCACTCCCGCCATTTACCCGCGCTTCCTTGAATTTCTTCACTTTGACATTCAGAGCACTGGGCAGAAATCACAAGGCGTCATCACCCGCCGCGGGCCGTCGCGATGCTTTGTTTTAATTAAACAGTCGGATTCCCCTGGTCCGCACCAGTTCTAAGCCGGCCGCTAGGCACCGGCCGCTAGGCGCCGGCCGCTAGGCGCCGGCCGCGAGGCGCCGCGGTGCCCGCCGCCCTCGCCCCCTTGCGGGGGTCCGGACGAGGGACCCGACGCAGGCCGTAGCCGGGGGTCCGGACACCCCCCTCCGCGCCGAGCCCCGCACGCGTATCACCCGGCCTCCACCGCGAGGGGGCGACCGAGCGGGCTCGCGCGGGGATCGACAGGAGCGCCCGAGGCAAACGCTCCGCCAGCCGCGGCCGGGGCCTGCTAAGCACCTCAGCCCGACCGACCCGGCCCTTAGAGCCAATCCTTATCCCGAAGTTATGGATCTGACTCGCCGACTTCCCTTACGTGCCATTCAAAGGGCATGGAGAAGGGAAAAAATGGCCTGATCAACCTAACTTTTTGTTTTTTGTTGGTTTGTCATGATTATGAGAGGTTGCTTGCTTTTAATCCTTAAGATTTATAATCATACATAATCTAATTATTTCATATATGATTAAGAGGGGGAATGATAGATATGGATAGAAACTTACACTTGTTTCTTGTTTTATTTCAATTTATTATCATTTATCCAATTTATTGCAATATGCATTCATTCATTTTATAATTCACTTCTATTCATATTATTTGTTCCTTACTTTCCTGTTGTTTAACCTCGTTGAGAGTTGTATTGTGTCTTATGCTGATAAGAGTATCCGTTGGTCTCTATCTCAAGGTTTTTAATAATATCCTGAGACAATGTTTTGATACTGTAATCTTGAATGTTAAAAACACATATTGAATCTGTTTCTAGTCAAACGGAGTTTGACAGAGCTTGACTGAGCATGAACACACAACTGAGATTATTCAATAAATCATTTGTCTGTCTATTCAACATCACTTCGTCTCCTGCCTGCTGTTCTTCCCTTCAGCTATATATCTCCCTGGTGGTTGGGTTAAAGGATTGACTCACAACGGAGTTGATATTTCCAGGTTTAATTTGTACCTGACGGAGAGAGATCGAGTGAAACTGGACTCAAAGTATAGATCTATAAGTTCCAGAAAAAATAGAGCATGTCTTCTGTACGTCTTGTGCCGGTGTATTTGAAGACTCATTGCTCTGCAAATCTGTAAACAGAGCAAAGATTATAAAATGGGGTACATCCATAGTGTTTCTTAAAAATTCTGTACGTAATAATCAACCTTTTCCATTTGAAAGAATGATCCTCCATTAAATATACTGTCGCTGACAATTGCAGGTTTCCGACCGGAGTACTTCCTCTCACAGGCTGGCTCTGTCATTTTCTATTATATTGACAGTTTTCGCAGACCTGACTGAACGACTCAAATGTCCCAAGCCGAATTTGCTGGACATCAAAGTTATGTTTCCACAAATGACATATTTCAAAAAGCTCTCTTAGATGCAAAATACATTGTGTTTGAACAATCTCTGTGTAATCACATGTAACCTCCATCCCACTAAAAATAAGGAAAAATAATATGATATCACTGATTAGTTCAAAGCAAACAGAATGAAAAACATTGCAAATTTTAACTACATTAAAAAAACATTTAAAAGGCTTATTATAAATTAACACAGAAAAGCGTGTATATTTTAGATAATTTTGTTTTCTTTTCCTTAACAAGTGTCAATTTCTAGTGTTCATTTGTAGATTTGTAATGCGCAGTAGCAGCATGTGTCAGTTTGCCGTAGCATGTGCACGATGTGTAGCACGTGTTCAAAAAAATGCTTAGCCTATATGTTAAAAAACACTCATCACTATGCAAAAGGAAGGTTGTTAATGTATTAGATTGTAATGTAGGCTACTGTCTTTTTGTATGTGTATTTATTAATTATCCATGATCAATAGGCTACACAGATAAAGCCATCGCATCAGCGCTGTTCTTTCCCTTTCTGTCGGTCTCTCGACGTTGTGTCGAGAACGACAGATGGGGTTCGCCCTTGAGAACCAATCAACTCTGACTACTATAGAAAAAGGCCAATGAATTTTGGCAAATGAAATTTGCATTCCGGGCTCCGCCCCCGGATATCCGGTATAAAATGAAGCCGGCGTGCATCATTCACTTACCTTTTGTTCTTCAGAGCCTTCGCTCATGACTACGAACAGAACGAATTCAATGAATTCTTCTTCTTCTGAAGGATCTACGACGTAGAGCAGCTACGTCCCTACCTGCAGCGACCTTACCCTGGGTGTCTCGGTGGTTCCGGAGATGTTAGAGATTTTTTCTAAAAATGTCCTTTTCAGGACTGACTGAGCATTCTCCAGCGCTGCATGTCCCGCTGTTCTCTTGGGTGCGGCACCCTCATCGAGGAGGGGGACGGACACGATCGCTGCGTTAGGTGTCTGGGTGTCCAGCACACTGAAGCAGCGTTCGTTGACACATCTTGCCCGCACTGCAGCTGATTGTCAGTCAGAAGTTGCGGTCACGGGTGGCTGTCTTCCTACGGGAACCAGCCACCATTTCGTCTGCTACCCGGGCTGTGAAATTGGTGGCTACGGCCCCAAAGTCCGCGACATCGGGGCTACGGCCTCGAGGTCCGCCTGTATAAGCAGCGTTAGTGATGTGGGGACCTCTGCGTACGTAAACCCGCCAGCCAAGTGCTCACGGGCCGATCGCACCCCGATTCGCTCTTCTGAACGTTCCCCAACCAGCGGTGGCATACCGTCCGGATCCTCAGCCACGCACTTGGAAACGATGCGTGACGTAGATGAGATGTCGCTCGCAGCATCGGAGGGAGACTGGCATCCGACTCTGACGAATCCGAGCTCCACCCCCAGCGTCGAACTCAGGAGAAAGCAGAGGTGATGTCAACCGTGCTAATCCCGGGATATGTGGTTCCTGAGGTCGGAGCGCGTGCAAACCGCGTCACCCCGTGTCCCATATTTTTCCCAGAGCCGCATGAGGAGCTGTGTAAAACTGAGGGAATAGGCCACGCCTACCGTCCAAAGCGTGCAGGACTTCGGCATCACTGATTTCGAAGCCTTGCACTGCCGCGGGCCAGGCCTGCCCCTCTTTCTACGCCATGGCCATCTGCAGGTCGCCAGGGCGTTGAGAGAGCTCCACGAGGATAAGGCCGACCCGGGTATAATGCAGGATCTCCGTGCCGCCACTGACAGCGCTCTACGGGCGACTAAGGTGGCGGCACGGGCCCTGGGTCGGACGATTTCCACGGTTGTGGTCCCAGAGAGACACCCCCAGCTGAACCTTGCGCAGATGAATGACACCGAGAAAGTCCCGCTTTCTTGATGCATCCGTCTCGCAGGGTGGGTTGTTGGTAACACCGTCGAGGACTGCGCTCAGCAGCTTTTGACGGTGAAAAGCAGACAGTGGCGTAAGTCACATTTTACCACGCTGCGACTCGGCCCGCCCAGAGGCCTCTGAGATCTCGCGTGATGTCTGCTTCCCAGCAGCCCAGGACCCCTTCGACTTCGGCTCCGGTTCCTGTGCCCCCACAGGTGGCACCCCGGAGAAGCGGTAGTCGGGGGGGAAACCTCCACCCCATCAGCAACCTTCTCGCGAGAAGGGACACTGATGGAAGACCCCAGGGAGAACAACATCGGGCCCGAACCTTCACAGCTACGGCTCTGATCGGTCGGTACGGGATGGCTCCTGCCTCGTCACCAAAGCCGGACCCTTTTCAGGCCTGGGCCCACTTACTCACAGAGTTTTTCGGTTCTCCCCCGGGGTGTACTAGCAGCCTATCACACACTCCACTGGACTGTGCCCGGCAAACCCGACCTTACGCCCTGGCAAGGCGTAGGGTCGTACACACAAGACAGCTGCTACCACTCTCAAATCGACAGTGTGTACAGCTGTCCCGCCAGGCAGGTAAGTGAGCAGAGCCAACCTTCCCTCCGGGGCCCCTTCGGGGTCCCCCGTGACATGGTTAGCTCTGCCAGCCATCAAACCACCCTCCGTGGGAATGGTGAAGCAGACCGTCCCCTTGGTCCCCCTGTCGCAGTCCCTGGGAGCTCGAGAGCTGCCCATACTGTCTCGGAGGCTAATGAGGACGGTCCGTCTTGGTTACTCGATCCAGTTTGCAAGAGACTCTCCCAAGTTTCGGGGCATCATCTCTCCCTCTGTCAGAGACAGGGACGCCTACATACTTCGGGTAGACGTCAACACCCTTCTAGCAAAACAGGTATCGAGTTCGTCCCTCAAAAACCAAGATGTTCAGTGGGTTACTACCCGCACTTCATCATTCCCAAGACGGTGGGTTGCGCCATAGGTCTGCGTACCTTGAACTAAGCACCTTCATAAGCTGCCGTTCAAGATGCTCACGCAGAGGCGCGTCCTGACATCTATCAGGTGTCAGGATTGGTTCATGCAATCGACCTGAAGGATCCTCCCTTTCGGTCTCTCCCTGTCTCCACGGTCTTCACGAAGATCGTGGAAGCCCCCTTTCTCCCTGTGGGGAGGAAGGTGTGCGGTACCAAACTATCTGAACGACTGGCCTACCTTGGCCCACTCGCGAGATCTGTTATGTACTCAAAGGGACCTGGTTGCTCTGGTACCTAGACTGATTGGGACTCCAGGTCAACTGAGAGAAGGGCAAGCTCTCCCCAGTGCAGAGCATCCTCTTTCTCGGTGTGGATCTCAACTCTGTCACCATATCGGCGCAATTGTCCGCAGTTCGCGCCCAGCCGGTGTTGAACTGCCTGGAACATTTCAGGCAGACAGCGGCCCCCTTTTTTTTCTCCTTTTTTCGACGGACTCAGGTCCCTTTTGGCAGGTTATGAGGCATGTCGTGGTGACGACACGTCTCCCTGCAGGGTACGGTGCAGTGTGAAACGGGTAGGCAGGCGAGGCGTTGGACGAACCCCCGCCTGCGCTGGCATATCAATTGCCAAGAGTTGTGGGCTGTGCTACTTGCACTGAGCAGGCTACGGCCTCTCGTGCGAGACAAGCACGTGCTGGTCCGAGACAGCACTATAGCTCTAGCGTACACAGATCGTCAGGGTGGCGTCCGCTCACAGCAGCTAACACAACTGGCGTGGCGACATGTAGGACTGGCATCCGGGGGGGGCGTATGCCTGCGAAAGCACCTTTCCACCCTCCACTAGGTTGGGTCAGTGTGCTATCTACCTCTCTTCTTACCCAAACATATGGCTAAGAATAGGTATCTCACCAACCTCCCTTCTTACCCAAACACTGGTTAAGACAGGTATTCCATCCATCACTAAACGAGCACACCCTGGGGGCTGGCTGGGCAGAGCAGCCTTCCCCCTTAGGCCGGGATACCATGTGAGCTATCACAGATAGCTGTAACCGGACTAGTGCTACCGGACGTCTGTAACACCCCCTCCGTGGACTGTTCCGTTTGATGTTTCCTCATGAGTATGGTTCCCACTCCTGGTAACCCATGAACTTCCCCGGGTGGGACCTCCACCTCGCGGTTAACTACCCAGTCGCACGTTCCATGCGTTCTCCTCCAAGGACGAGACCATACCTATATCCACCATATTCCTCCCCACGGGTAGGAGGTGGCCTCTGCAGCGTTTCTCTGATTAAGAGTTGCGCTCACCCGGTGTAAACCCAAGCCGGACGGCCTCTCGCCAGTAGAGAGCTAAGGCCCCGTCCGTGAAAGGTTACCGTCAGGGCTGTACCAATCTTTCTCCAAGAAAGCTCTGGAACCCCCCGACCACCACACTGGAAGGTTACAGTTTCGCGAAAGCATCGAGCTGACACGCCCTGGCCTGTTACCGTCGCTTCGCTAGAGATTGTGGCGCGATACAGCGTTGTGGCGTTTTCCATATGCAACCCCATCTGTCGTTCTCGACACAACGTCGAGAGACCGACAAAAAGGGAACGTCTTGGTTACGTATGTTACCTCAGTTCCCTGATGGAGGGAACGAGACGTTGTGTCCCATATGCCACAAACACGTATCGTATTCTGCTGCAGTCGTGAGAGGCTCAGGCTCTTCAGAACAAAATGTAAGTGAATGATGCACGCCGGCTTCCTTTTATACCGGATATCCGGGGGCGGAGCTCGGCATGCAAATTTAATTCGCAAAATTTCATTGGCCTTTTTCTATAGTAGTCAGAGTTGATTGGTTCTCAAGGGCGAACCCCATCTGTCGTTCTCGACAAAACGTCGAGAGACCGACAAAAAGGAACGTCTTGGTTACGTATGTAACCTCAGTTCCCTGATGAGGGAACGAGACGTTGTGTCGAGAACGACAGATGGGGTTCGCCCTTGAGAACCAATAAACTCTGACTACTCTGACTACGTTCTCGACACAACGTCTCGTTCCTTCCATCAGGGAACTGAGGTTACATATGTAACCAAGACGTTTCTTTAAAACTTTCTTTTAAGGAGTATTAAAACCACACACATCTAGCAATGTCTAGCAATATATTGTTACTTAAGCGTGTATTTATTACATTCAGAAGTGCCGCCAGCAATATGTGAGATAACTCCGACGCAACGTTCCAATTTTATATGCAAAAATATATGCTAACTTTATCAAATCAAACTTCTGCGCACACGGGACAGACAGTAAAATTCCTTCAATAAAATAATATGTAATCATACATACAATTGCACATGAAATGATTAGGGTCAAGGAAAAGATGTTTGCTCATGCTCACCTGTTGACCAGCGTGTGACTGAGCGAGCCCCGCCGCATTGCGTCGTTTTCGTTGATGTTCCAACTTCCTTTAGTACAAGCAAATGCAATGAAGCTGGCTTCAACAACAAAAACACGTGTCTTGTCTCTTTTTGTCTCTCGTTCTCTATTAGGCTACTGACTGCAAGATCACCAAATAAAAAATTGGAGTAAAAAAATATATTGTGTCTGCAAAAGCATTTAGGGTTTTGCTCTTGTCGCAAAATAAGACACGCCCACTGTGTTAACTCAGATTCCACCTCTCAATCCCTAACTGGTGAACATGGTTCAGCAATACTAAAACATGACTTCATCAAATCCACTTATTTTGTTTTGTGCTGCTTGTATACAACTTGACTTTATGAATTAATTATTTTTTTGGGACCTGCAACTAGTGTCATGGTACCCTTAAAAAAATAGCACTTTGTTTTTACAATTTATTTTCATAAATAGTTAAATTATTTAATGCAGTGACATTGCCACAGCTGTGATAGTTTGACTGTGATAGTGTTTATCGAAGGGACATTGTCCCTTCGATAAAAATAATAAAATAAAGATATATATGAGAGAGAGAGTAAAAGTTTATACAAAATACATTACAAACAACAACAATTTCACCAATTTAAAACTAAGCATTCGTACACTCTCAGTCAGCCTCTCTCACACCCCATCTCAATTCAAAACAAAGCAACATTATTGTTATATTTGTAATAGGTATACTCAATGGTCACTCGAGATTCTATTAAAGACCTAAACATAGCTTTTATATCATCTTCTTTTCCTGCATTTTTACACTGGTGGGATTTAAAAATTGCTAAAATTGCACAGAATATTTTTAGAGGAAGGTACTGCGTTTTTTCGCTTCTAAAAAAAAGAATCGGCTCTCCTCCGATTGGGTAGGTTTAGTGTAGCCATTGAAGTCCATTATATGCAGAAAAATCATGGAACGTTTTAATCAAAAACCCTAATTTCTTTTCGACTGAAGAAAGAAAGACATGGACATCTTGGATGACATGGGGGTGAGAAATTTATCAGCAAAAGTTTTTTTTTAAAGTGAACTAATCCTTTAAAGAGTGTTTTTGTGCCTCTTATGTATATGCCCCCATAACTGCTGTTTTAGCTGAGTTTTATTTTCTGAGTTTAGCTGATTTTTTCTATAGACCATACTCGCAAAGGTATAACGATCTAGATTAACTTAAAAATTTCCTGGAGTTCTACTTTAAAGGGATAGTTCACCCTGAAATGAAAATTAGCCCATGATTTGCTCACCATCAAGTCATTCTAAGTTTATATGACCTTTCAGACGAATACAATCAGAGTTATATTCACAAATGTCCTGGCTCCTTCCATCATAAAAGTGCATCTATCCACGGATCTTTAAATCTCATTCATCAAAATGAACAAGTAATTTAGTTAATTTAAACAGAATATAATTAAAATTAGGACTGCATGATATTGAAGAAAAATGTGATGACTTATTAAATAATGCGATTATTTGATATGCGATACGATAATAATTTAAGTGTGTAAATAAAATGTAAAATTATATTTAAAAACCGAAAATGAGAATAATGTTAAAAATTGGGGAGATATATTATTTTCTTTGGCGTTCCCTCACAAAACTTTTGTTCCCCCGAGAAACTTTGCGTTCCCTCACAAAACTTTTGCGTTCCCCCGAGAAACTTTGCGTTCCCTCGCAAAACTTTTGCGTTCCCTCGCAAAGATATTTGCGTTCCTGTTGGACATAAGCTGTCCTGCATGTCCAAAAATTGGACTCAAGGACTTCGGTTGAACAAAAGTTGAAGTTTATTAATCTGAAATACAGCGCGCTGGGCCTCCTCAGAGTCTACACAGAGAGTCAGCCCCACCTCAGTGGTTTACAACAATTTTATATGTGTATGTGTGGGTGTGTCTTCAAGCTTGCTTCAGACAGTGGCCAACCCCTGAGCGCCTTGACCTCTGCTACTTTCTTTGTGTCCAATGGAGTGATGCTTCATCTCATATTTTCGTAGACTACGTCCTTCTTCTTTTACTATCTGCAACACAAAATACTTCCCCCACCTGCCTCCACATAAACGTAGGACCCCGCACTATTAGGGTATGTGTGTTTGGATGTGCAGCACACATCTCTTATCTTCTCCCCTGCATGGAATGCTGCCCATACATACTCAACCCCCACATCCTGTTGAAAATACCTCTTTGCCCTCTAATATTCTCTCTTAACTCTGAGGCCCTTCTCAACACAGTAAAATAATGTAATGTTATATAAGGTAAGCAGTAATAAGTAATAATCATATAAAAACACACACAGAAAATGTAATTGATATAAACCCTTAGATAAAACATATAGAACCCAGATAAAATATATAAAACCCTTCATCCCTCGCAAACATATTTGCGTTCCTACGCGAAACTTTTGCGTTCCCTCGAGAAACTTTGCGTTGCCACGGGAAACTTTTCCGTTCCAACACGAAACTTTTGCGTTCCCTCTCAAAGATGTTTGCGTTCCCACGCAAAACATGTTGTGAGCTCATAGTGTTTGAACTTGGGCTCAGGTGGAGTAACAGCCTATAGGCTATACCTATTCACTTCTCGGATCAATAACTCGTAAGCTAAACGTTGTTAAAACACAAATTACACTTTGCATACAATCACATAACGCTGCAACCCAAAACGAGCTTTATAATATAATGAAAAGGCGGCTGAGAGACAAGGGGCCATCTGCAAAGTGCAATATAACCCAAAAAACGTCATTACGTCATTAACTTCAATGTTACAAACTGTAGTGCAAACTGTAGTACTATTCTTTTACACAGTTTGGTTGGCTATACCGTACGCAGCTGAATTTGGTGACAGTACAGAGTGTCACATTGAAGAAGCTATTTAATTGTGTTTAATAATATAAAATGTGCAGAAGGGTTTGGGTGGGATTTGCCCTTTGCAGACGGCCCCTTATTCGCACTTGTCTCTCTGGCAGCAAAGTTGCCAAAGTTGCTCCGCCCATTTTATTACTTTTGCACCCCTAAGCGAACGTGAAAGGAAATTTCAACTTTTTTCCGCTATTTATTTATACTCACACTTCCCAGATTTCATCAACGTTGGTTTGGTTTCCGAGCGGTCGAGACAGCTAAAACTAGTTTGCGAAAGTAAGTGTTTTACATCATCAGGAATAACTTGCAAGACCGTTAAAACGTCAGAAGTGGTTCCAGAGGCAAAGTTGCTTAGAATAAGGAGAGCTATCACTTGATACAAATAGTTTGGGTATATGTCAAAGGTCATGTGATACAAAAATGCTTATGTACACCAAAAGCGTTTTTTTACACATTGAAAAATCTATCATGACGGAGATATACGTTTTTTTAAGTGTGGAGCCAAGGATTCCAATGATGTGAAACACTTCGGTGTGTGACAAACGGTTTAGGGGTTACAAACGCAAACGCGCTCGTCATCACTATAGCGCTCCCTAGGGTCCGACATTGCTGGTTCCTTGTATCTGAGTAGCGACAAGGACTACTACCATCTGACCGGCCTTACGGTTTGGGCTGCCCAATCAGTTTTATGGCAGAAAAATAAGAGTTACATGCTCATGACTATGTCCACTCCATATAAGGATCTGCTTCTCAGTCAGTAAGCTGTCACTTCTCTGAAACAACAGTCGGGTAGAAGCAGCCACAGAGCTCGCAGCAAAGGAGGCTCAATTTAAACTAATGGAGGAATAAAGAACGAAGAAGGAAAAGATAAGGATGATGGAGTCTGAATTGGAGCGTTTGCAAGCAGAACGGGACATAAAGGTAGCACGTGTCAGATTGGAGAGCTATGACAGGGAAATCAGCAGGGTATCTGCAGGTTTCTGAGAGTTAGATTTAAGACTTTTTAAGACCTTTTTAATACCATGCAGAATGAAATTTAAGACCAATTTCATACTGAGGTCGAGGGACATGAGATAACGGCGTGAGACCAGTTCAGCTCACAGAGGAGCGGAAGCATAAAAGGTGGAGCGACGACGCTGTTTCTGTTTTGTGTGGTCAGCAGTCGTCCGCGAGGGGCTGCTGGCTTATACCTTCATTTTTGTATTGGTTTGTTTATTTTTTTTTAATTGTTGAATGTTCGCCGGTTCCCACCTCTTTCCCATAACATCTTACTTGATTACACATACCAACAAATTTGCAAACAGCAAACAATACCACCAATTACGATCATTAACACACATTGTTTATTGACATATTGAAAGCGTGAAAGAACAATAAATTGCAAAACATAGTGCAAAGACTGACTAATCGTTAGGCAGAAAATTGACAGCAAACAACAACAAAAAAAAACTGCACAGCAGTAACATAAGGAATGTACACTGCATGACAATAACCTGAACATTGGGTTTTTACTGTACAGATCGGTTAAACATATTTCGAAAAATGTCCCCGACAGCATCGTTAGCGTTATAGGACTGGTGCTTTGTTACAGTATGCAGAGACCACAGTACCTCGGCTCTGAGTGTTGCGGTGGCGCCAAACGTTGTTCGGATGTCTGTTGGTGTAGAAACCGCGGTGCTTGAAGCTGATGCAGATGCCGGAGTAAGGCATGGATCAGTGCTCAGTGGTACTGAGGAGGGCGCAACGGAACAAAACTGAGAAATATCTGGTGTTCTCCGACAGGTTTCCGCAGCCGCTTTGTGTTTTTCGCACTGCATGTGCGTTTCCAAAGCTTTGATCCCCATCGTTCCGAGTTTTAAAACTTTCTTGCAGAATATACACCTGACTTCGAAAGCATTGCCACAAACTGGTCTTAACCACGGCGCAAAATTAGGGTTATGTAACCAGTTTTCATTATATTTAAACTTCCCCATGGTTAAAGCGAGATATTGCTTATATCCAGTCCACGCGCCTAGCAAATAACCCCGCAAACTAATGTGTTAGTTGCGGTTCCGCCAATTTTTTTTTAGAAATAGACGTAGCCTAATAATGACATGATTTTAAAACGAAAATACATTTTTTATGGTGTAGGTCTGATTGGATTTTTAAGACCTTTGAAACGCAGATTTAAGACATTTTAATGCTATTTAAGGCCTTATTTTCACATTATGGAATTTAAGACTTTTTAAGGACCCGCGGACACCCTGATCAGACAGGAAACTGACAGTCAGCCCTCACACCAAACGAACAATACACACAGCAGGCAGAACCCTGCTATCGTCCCACCAAATCCCTCTAATGACGTTTCCTCTCTAGCCCACGCGATACAAGACAGCATAGCCATTAACAGACTTCCCATGCCAACGCCCACAGTGTTTAGTTTAGACCCCATCCATTACATTGAATGGAGAGCTTCATTCATGTCCTTGATAGACAGAAAAGGTATCTCATTAGCCGACAAACTTTATTATCTAAAGCAGGGCTACTCAAAGTCTGGACTCCGGTCCGCTTGTTTGACATGTGGCGCCGTTCCGCTCAGACCAATCGACGCATGACATCACATGACCGCTTGAGACAGAGACGAAACCCGCCTGCTCTGTATGCTTTTGAATCGCTCTCGTGAAATCCAGTAGGCGTATGACGTTTGACGTAATCGAGCGGGATAATAAAACGACACTTCACCGAGGTCCGTGCGCTGTAGAGATGCGCGGATGAGCAAAAATGTCACCGGCAACCGCTGTTTCAAATAAATTATCCACCCTCCCGCACGTATAATTTTCTCTGATATAGATATCCGCACCCGATTGTCACTTTAATTACTCTAATTCTTTGTTTTAAACATGATGTTATCAGATTCAGTGACGTTAGAACTAATCTGCCAATCTCTGATGGTACAATAATACGCTGATTGTAAAATGCTTTTAAAGGAACATTCATTTATAAAAAAAACTACAACATCTCTAATTTTGCAACATACTTTTGACTGCTCTATATGTTGCCCCATTTTATTTTTGGCCTATACCTCTTGGTATGTTTTGCCACTTTTGGATTTGTTGTAAATGTATTTTAAATTTAAAATACTCTCTTTTTTCAAAAAGTAATGTTAATTCTTTATAAAAAGTTATAAGGATGTATATTAAAAAACAAATTTTGAAACAACCAATTGTCCGGACCTTTGACATTCTCGTGAATTCAAATTTGGACCTTTGAAAGTAGACTTTGAGAAGCCCTGATCTAAAGAAATATGTCAGCGGCCCTGCTCACAAATGTATTGAAGGCACCTTCTATCGAGACGATGATGAAGCATACAGAGATGCATGGAATAAGCTCGACCAACGCTATGGGCATCCATTTGTCATCCAAAGGGGCTTCAGAGACAAGCCATCAAAGTGGCCAAAAGTACAGGCCAAAGATGCTGAAGGGTTAAGGGCATACTCTGATTTCCTAAATGCCTGTCACCAAGCCATGCCTCATGTGAAAGGTTTAGAGATATTGAATGATTGCGAAGAGAACCAAAAGCTGACACAGAAAGATCCAGACTGGCTAGCGGCCCGCTGGAACCTTCGGGTCTCAACAGCCCTCATGGAGAACGGAGACTTCCCCACTTTTGAAGTTTTTGCAAATTTGTGTCCACAGAAGCAGAGATAGCATGTAACCCGATCACTTCCCTGCACGCACTGCACTCGTCTAGCTCATCCTATATCAAAAGAAGCACAAATGAAACAAAAGGAAGTAAAGTAAGCGTCTTCAGCACTCAAACAAATGTAAACACAGAAAACTTAAGGTCAAACAATGGAAAAGAGAAACCTCCCTGCATGTGGTGCAAAGACGAAAAGCATCAACAGTCCAAGTGCACAACTTTCAAGGAAAGGTCTCTTGAGGATATACAAATAGTCATAAAAGACAATAAGCTGTGTTATGCATGTATCAAACCAGGTCACAATGCTAAGGACGGTCGTCACTGTCACACTTGTGAGCTATGTAAGGGAAGACATCCCACCTGCCTACATGACGAAAACTACAAAGGGCATAAAGAGAAAGACAGACCTGTAGTCATGGAGAGAAATAAATCTACAACTGAGGTGAGCGCAGCTTCAAACCGTGCAACCAAAATCGTGACTGCTAGCCCACTATGTGTCACCAAAGAAGGTCAGTCATGCAGCACATCCATGATCGTCCCTGTGTGGATCTATTCTGCTACACAGCCATCCAGGGAGCAGCTCATCTATGCACTGTTGGACACACAGAGCGACAGCACCTTCATTGAGAAAGAAGTAAGTGATGAATTACAACCAAACACTTTCCCTGTGCAACTGAAACTCACTACTATAATGGGAGAGAGCGTGATCATGAAAAGTGAAAGAGTAGATGGACTCCGTGTCAGAGGATATAATTCAGGCGTTAACGTCGACCTTCCGCCTTCGTAGACAAAAGACTGCATCCCCATGAACTGTGATCATATACCTACCCATCAAACAGCGAAACAATGGGCTCATTTAGCAGCAATTGCAGATCAGATCCCACCTCTCCTGATCTGTGATGTGGGACTCCTCATTTGGTATAACTGTCCCAGATATATAAAACCTAGATTAAAATTGATGGAATGGACAATGAGCCCTACGCCGTACTTACAGATTTAGGATGGATCGTTGTAGGCTGCTCTACACCTGGCCTTAATGAAAAACAATCTAGCCTGTGTCATAGAGTCACATTAAAGGAACTCCCTCCAGTAACGCCAATGGATGTACTGCGCATCCTTGAGTCAGATTTTATAGACACCAAAGGAGGTGACAAAACTGTCTCAAAAGAGGATCTTATGTTCCAGAGCAAACTTGAGGATGGTATAAAAAGAAATGCCCAGAGACATTATGAGATGCCGCTTCCTTTTAAAAAGCGACCATCCCTACCTGATAACAAAAGGCTTGCTGAAATCAGGCTCAGTCATCTACGGTAGAAGTTAAGCAAGGATGAGAAATACAAAAGAGACTACACAACGTACATGAAGGAAATGATAAGGAGAGGTGACGTGGAAGAAGTGCCTACAGATGGAGCTCAAGGTGAACAATGTATGTATGTATATTCCCCATCATGGCATCTATCATCCTCAGAAGCCTGACAAACTACCCGTTGTGTTTGATTGCTCTGCA
Organism: Triplophysa dalaica; assembly: GCF_015846415.1. Taxonomy (NCBI): domain Eukaryota; kingdom Metazoa; phylum Chordata; class Actinopteri; order Cypriniformes; family Nemacheilidae; genus Triplophysa; species Triplophysa dalaica. The sequence goes on along the minus strand of NW_026622635.1, from coordinate 717,694 downwards.
AAGTACTGTGGCACAAGCCTAAATGAACACCTGCTTCCGGGGCCAGACATGATCAATAATTTAATAGGCATACTCAAAAGGTGCAGTGCAGCGTCATCCCCTGGGTGTGCATACTATGGACTAAAATATCTTGCCAAAGAACACAGCCACTCCCATCCAGTAGGAGCCCAATTTGTTGCAAAAGACTTTTATGTGGATGACAGAGTTACAAGCAATGACACAGTAGAAAAGGCCATTCAGTTGGCACAGGAGGCAAGAGAAATATGCGCAAACGGTGGTCTCCGTCTCCACAAATTCGTATCAAACAACCATGCTGTATTACAAAGCCTACCCCCATCAGAGTGTGCAGTAGAGGCAAAGACGATGGATTTGACCTTCAATGAAACACTGGAGAGAGCTTTAGGAATTCAATGGATTTATGTGTCCATGTGTCCTCAATGGGAAGAGAATCATTCAAGAAATGTGCAACCAGGGCACTGGCTGGGATGAACCCCTGCCTGAGAGGCTTAAGCCACGGTGGGAGAGTTGGCAACGTGACTTCACAAACCTACAGAAAATAAACATAGCTCGCTGTTACTTACCTGCTGACTTCGTAGAAGTCGTAGAAACAGAATTACACCACTTCTCAGATGCGGGCACCAGCGGATACGGGCAATGCTCTTATCTGAGAGTCAAGAACAAGAAGGGAGAGATTCACTGCTCACTAGTGATAGGAAAGGTCCGTCTTTCTCCCACAAAAGTTATTACAATACCACGGCTTGAATTAACTGCAGCAGTGGTTTCAGTCTCCATCAGCAATATGCTCAGAGAAGAATTGAGAATTGTTGACGGGAAAGAATACTTTTTGGACGGACTCAAAGGTAGTGTTAGGCTACATTAATAACGATGCTCGTTGATTTCACACCTTTGTTGCTAACCGGGTCCAGAAGATTCGCCACTGCACAAACCCTCAGCAATGGGAATACGTCCCCACGGATGAGAATCCGTCAGATGGTGCATCCCGAGGTAAAACTGTAAATGAACTACTTACCTCCAACTGGTTCTCTGGCCCCATGTTTCTCTGGGAAAGGGAGATACCTACGGTAAATGGTAGGTATCTCCTATCCATAGGGGACCCTATCCATAGGGGACCCAGAAGTCAAAAAGGCACAATCCTTGCAAACCAAAACCTCAGAAATAAGTAGCCTTGCCGACCGTCTGTACAAGATCTCATCATGGTCCCGAGCTACCAGAGCTGTGGCCCGTCTGCTTCCGCGAGCTTAAAAGATTGCATCACTTGAACCTGCTAAAGTGAGTGAAAGAGAAAGTGCAGAGCGCTTCATAATCCGGGATCTGCAAAGGCAAGCATATGAAGAGGAAATTAAATTCCGTATTCAAATTTCGTAATCATATCTGATTGTTCAGGAGGAATAGACTTAACAGAACTTCTGGTGATTTTCCACTGTTTTGGTTGTTTTATATGACACCTCCTGTTTCAAACTTATAAATATTAGTCCGAAAACAATAAACATTGGACTCTGATTGAACAAGCACTTGTGTCTGTGTCAAACTTTGTCTCCAGGATCCTGAAACTTTGTGTGTTCCATCGATTAGACTATTCAACCGTAGAATATTGTTTAGACAAGGGGACGTAAGCAGTTTACATTCTTACAGAAAGGCTTCACAATCAATGAAATCAGAGCCAGCGGATATTGGATTCCAGGAATGAGCAGAGCAATAGCGTCATACATTCATCAATGTGTGAGTTGTCGTAAACTCAGGAGAGGTGCAGAGGGTCAAAGAATGAGTGACTTACCTGTAGAACGCGTCGAGCCATCCCCCCCTTTCACATACTGTGGGATGGATTGCTTTGGTCCTTTCACGACTACACAGGGAAGGAAACAGTACAAACGATACGGCCTGCTCTTTACCTGCTTTTGCTCATGAGCCATTCACATAGAGATGTTAGAGGATATGTCCACTGATACCTTTATCAATGCTCTGCGATGCTTTATTGCTGTTCGAGTTGCAGTCCGTCAAATTCGATGTGATCAAGGCACTAATCGTTGGTGCTAAGAATGAATTCAAGACTGCTCTACAAGAGCTTGACATACAGAGACTGAGCACGTTTCTGTCACAAAACCAGTGTGACTTTGTCATGAATGCACCCCATTCCAATCACGCAGTAGGGGTGTGAGAACGCCAGATAAAGACTGTTAAAAGCATTCTGAGCTCTACTCTCTCACCTTCTCAAGGCAGACTCAACGATGCTTCATTACGGACTCTACTTTATGAAGCCATGGCCATAGTCAACAGTCGACCCCTCACTGTGGAAAACTTAAACTCCCCCGACAGCCTCGAACCAATCACCCCTAATCATCTGATCAACATGAAATCCAGTACAGCACAACCTTCACCAGGCATGTTCCCTACAGAGGACTTGTATGGAGTAAAAAGATGGCGTCGTGTACAGTTTCTAGCAGAACAGTTCTGGAGTAGGTGGAAACGGGAATATTAACACAATATCACCACAAGGCAGCGATGGCACACACCAAAGAGAAATCTAATGGTGGGTGATATAGTAATGGACAAAGATGAACTGTCACCAAGAGGTGAATGGAGACTCGCAAGGGTCATAGAGACTGTCAGTGGTAAGGATAAACTTGTAAGGAGAGTGAAAATCTCAGTAGGAGATAAGAGACTGAGTAAGAAAGGTGAACGTCTTGCTAAACCTTCCATTTTGGAACGCCCATTGCAGAAGTTAGTTCTGCTTGTTGAAGCTCCTTAAGCTTTTGGCTACACGAAGACAATGACATACTTTTTGAGAAAATTATTTGAGTTCATATCACTTAATATGAAACACGCATAATTTTGGTGGGAGTTTAGCTAACCCATTTTTTGATTTGTGCTTGCTGTTTCTCATTTTGTACACCAGAGGGCAGTTGTCATTGTTTGCAAGTAATCTTTAAAGAACAAATATTTGTTTTAAATGCATTTGTTCTTCTTTACAATTTAATTTCTTTACATATACATTTCATAATTTGGGGTTGGTGCTAATAAAGTGTAATTTCATATATATTTATATATTCTCGCCTGTTTGGAAGATAATGGTTCCGCTTTAAAATTAGTGACTTTTATTTTGAAAATCACTTAATCACTTCCTACCGGAGTTGTTTTTTGACTGTGGAATACATGTGCTGACAGTAAACGGGAAAAATTTAAGGCAAATAAGACTTGTTGCAGAAACGGCACCTTAACGTTTTAAACGTCAAAGGCTAAGTGCATTTTGGCAAACACATGTTCGGGCCCGGCCCTCTCTCTTCGACGGTCCGGTCGCTCGTTCTCTTATATGCTCCTATCTCCTCCGTGATTCGAGCCCGGTGTGAGCTCACCTGGCGCTCATTCACAACTACTCAACGGACTCGAACCACGATCTCGCCCCGTCTACTCTACTACGAATGTTTAGGCTAAATGGGGAACCGATCTCTCTTATTTGATAAACCAGTCTAGCGCCAACATTCATGTTTACTTGTACTGCATCTTCACTTTCAAAATCCAGATGCCTAGTCTGAAAACTAACTTTATATGCAAAATTTCATTAGTCTTCTGTTACTCGCATCACTTTCGTCCTTGATTAATTTGAAAGCTGCGCGCGGCACTGGACACTTTTTCAGCAAGTGGTGAAATGAGATGTCAATCATCATTAAACTGCCCAATAAAATGTGAGGTGGCACTCGGGGTGGCCAATCAGATGTCTGAGGGGTCCACCCAGCACACCCCTCTGGCTCCGCCTCTGACTACAGTGCGTCAACCCAGTGAGTTCTACAGGCTGTTAAAAGCTAGGCGTGTTCGGATTGGCAGTTAACCAGTGTGGAGTTATTGGTGGAATACTATTGCAGGATTCCAAATCTGCATCTTGGAAGTCATGTTTTTCTTGGGCTATGCAAACTCAATGCTGCAGGGAACGAGTTTCAATCGCAAATAGACTAAAACTAAGTGAATGGGCAGTGTGCTGTCGATTTGCGTCATGCATAAACAAGCACACTTCACACAAACAAAACGCTCCGTCTAGTGCTCTTGCAGCCGTATCGCACCTGTAAGACCTAGCAGCACGGCAAGAGTGATTTGAAAGCATACAAGTGCGCTCTGGCCTCACGGTGCTCCAATGTCACACGCACGAACAAACCCACCTCTTGTTTAGACGATAGACAAGATCATGATCCCTGCGATCCTGATAAAATGGATTGAGGACCCCTTCAAGATTGTTGCGATTTAAGATCGTCAGATCGCAAACCCCGTAGTCCTTATCAAATCAACATTTTTATCGAGGCAAGAACAAAACTTTCTATTTGTTACACATCATTCTCAGTCTCTTCCTGATGGCAGCAGCCATCTTTCACATGCAGGTATCGAGGCTCCATCTTCGTGTCATTGCCAAAGGCTGGTCTAGTGTTGTGGGCAATCGAAGCTTTCGTCTCCATGTGTAGCCTATCATGGCCTTAATCACCACATCGCGGCCTATCGAGGCTTTCGTCACTCTCCCGCCTATCGAGCCCATGGTTTACGTAATGGCCCGTTGTAGGTAATTTTATGGCCTATCGAGGCTTTCATCACCACCTCATGGACTGTCAAGGCCTTCTTCACAGTCATGGACCATCGAGGCCTCCATTATAACGTTATGGCCTATCAAGGCCACGTTACCGTTATGGTCTAAAGAGGCCCCCTTCACTTATGGTCTATAGAGGCCTTCATCACCATGTAGTGGCACATTGAGGCTGTCACTATGTCAAGATCCATCGAGGCTTGTTTCACTGACTCGTCTCCACACAATGAAGGTTCACTAGAGTATGACGATATTATAAGCTTCACTCAAGGTTAGGTGGATTTTACGAGTGATGTCTCACTAACAATTCTATTCCTAATCTTGTTATTCAGGAACCTCAAGAAACTTCAACTGGTAGGTAAAAAATGTCTTCCTTCAAATCTTTGGGGGTAGGCCCTGCTCCAAAGGGGAAGACATCTACAATCTTAGGGGTTGGCTACGCCCCTGCCTTCATCATCAGGCAGGAAGTTCATGAATTCTTGACCCCCCCGGATGTGAACTATGGACGGGGCCTACGCCAAAGAACTATATAAATTGACCATATCTGCACCTTGTCGCTTATCAGTTGTCTAATAAATGTTTATTGTCAAGTATTCTCATCTCTTGAGTCTATCTGGTAGAAAGCAGAACCTAACTGCTACATTGGCTGGAATTGCACACAAGCTTCTCATCTACTTTAACACTTGTGCACTTTTATTGTGACAATAAAAGTGATTTGATTTGAAACCAAGCTCTTTATGCAGCCCACAAATAACAGAAAAAAGCAATCACTGTCCCTACACTTTATTTATATATTGAAAACGCCTATCCAAGGTAAAAATTTAGATTTTGACATTGGTGGGGACATAAATAAAATTGGTGTGCAGAGCCGCATTATCTCAACAGTTTAGTGCAGTTTCATTGACTTATTTAAACAATATAATATTTAAACTTTTTGCAACAGGTGCATTTTTTATTTTTACTTTTTGTGATGCCTGTGAAAATTCTTGCAGGATAAATAAAAACTAAACCAGCAGATTTGCTACATATCTGCTATAGCAGAAAAAATATATAACACGTTATGCTTATTTAATATTTAACGATTGTCATGCATTTAGGAAAATGCATGACAATGCACACTTTCCTTGACCAATATGTGACACAACTTGATGGCTGTATTGGATTCTTCAGTCGGGCGCAGTTGCTTACCACCAACTGCACTGATCAAAAGCATGAAGAAAAACGACTTACTGATGACAGAGCTTAGTGCTAATTGGCTAAGAATGTCCGCTGGTTTTAAAGAAGTTCACAATTTATTGTACTTCATATATTTTTATTCATATGTGATAATGAAAATAACTAGGTAAGATTGTATTCTATGATGGGTTGTTTTAAATAAGTAGTCTAAATAGGGCGTGTGCTTTATTTCATTTGTTTCGCTTTAATTATTTGCTTTTATTAAGACCGTGTCTGCAATAATGTACACACACACATTTAATTATATTATATTAAACTGTAGAGCACTTTAACATGATTTGTTGCATGCTTCTTACACCATGAAGGCTACATACCCTCACGTGCCTTTTAGAAAGTGTGAAATGACTTTGAAAGTAAGAAGGACTCTACAAATGGACCACTTATTCAACCAAATTATGAATTTTTGGGACGTTCCTAGCAAATAGACAAATATTTGTTATTGTGGCCACTATTGTGGCCATTATTGTGGTTATTGTGGAACATAAAACAGGGAGATTCGTGGAGAATCCAACTTAAAAGGTGTTTTCTTGACTCCTTTTTTGACTCCGGATGACATCAAAGTACTGCGAGAGCGATTCTAAAGAAAACTTTATATGTTTTTTGAATCGCTCTTGCAGTACATTGATGTCAAATTAGTGTTCCCTGTATATTGGTAGGGACACGTCCGGGCTAGCATAGCCAGAATCTAAGGATCGGTCTCGTCCTGGGCTCAACCGGCCGTGGCCAGGAGATCCATGGAGTCCACTGTATCCGATTTCCGGAAGTCAGCGTAATTGAAATGTTCAATTACCGAGATTACAGCGTCGTGATATGTCACAGCTGTAGAGACGCTCTTAAAAAAACTGCTTGTCTAGAAACCTATGTCTTCCACCGAAACGCCCAGAGGGAGTCGTTTTCAAGATCAAACCCCATCTGTCGGTTCGACACAAGGTCGAGAGGCCGACAGAAAGGGAACTTTTTGTTGAGTACATCAATATGTAAATGAATTTGCAGTATACTTAGCATGAAATAAATGTTTTTAAAATCAATTTTCATATGTTTATTTTTCACTGGCTTAACACACCTGAAAAAATGCTGCAACGTTTGAGAAAAGTGCACTTTTGATTATTTATTGGTATTTTAGTATATAATATTAGATGAAAATAACTCAAAAATGCACCAAAGCAATACAAAGTGATAAACAGGCATATCAAGTTAATAGCTAAACATTTTTAATTCAATTATTTTCTTTGTTGTATGCAATAATGACCATTTCTGTATTTGGAAAAACATTATGACTGTCAAGTCAATAAAATTATCAAGATTCGATTATACCATATGCGAATTTATGATGATAATGGAGTAATACATGATGGTATTTAAGATTTCTTTGAAGCAACATGAATAAGATTTGAACTCAATTACATTGTTATTACAATCACCATTGTGAATTTACATTATATTTTGCGTGTTCTCTGTTACATGGAGTGGTTTCTAAAAAACCAGTAGGCCAGAATGTTCTTCTTTCATGATCGCTGTTACATGGGTTTAATAGATATTATCAATAATATTGATCATAGTCACTAGGAGAGTTGCATACAACCTGTAGTTTTCCAACATTCTCCTTCAATGTATTTATGAGGCCAAGATCACTACAGTAGAGCTGATTCTTAGTAACATTTACTACTGCTATCATCACATTTTTCATGATATTTACCACAGGCTCCCAGAGGATGACATTTTTAGTTTGCTTCTCCAGTACAGTGACCCTTCCACTAAGATCACCCAGAAGTCTCACAGCTCTTCTGACCATTTGCTGATCATCGGCAGTATTCTTTAGATCCTTCTGAACCTCTGTGATCATCACCTCAATCTGTCTCAGTGCCACACTGGTCATCTGAATTTCATTCTGAGCATGACCAATTTTTCTCTCATATTCAGAAACTTTTTTGGTGCACTCGCTTACTTTCAATTCATACATTTGCCCATCCATTTCAGCAGCATTGTGGTCATTTTCAGCCTTTTGTAATTCACTCAGTCCCACACCCAGCATTACAGGACCTAGAGGGAAATAAGACATCCGATTTAAAACAGAAATCTTCACAAATGGTAAGATGTACTATTCAGGAGGAGGATTAAAGTACATTTCTCACCAGCAATCCATCCAACAATTGGAATTACAATCAGTACCCCCCCTGCAATTGCTAAACCTTGATTTGAGTCCATCCTATATTTTGCTGCGCTTACAGCATTTTGAGCTGATTGTACATTTCGTCTAGCTTGTTCCAAAGCTTTGTTGAAATTCTGTAATGATTGTTCAGCAGATGTTTTTTCTATGCGTAACTTATCCACAGCCAGGCCTTTTGCTTTCTTCTGCTGCACAGCATCGTGTTTCTTTCTAATAAGTTGCTCCATGCGTTGATCAAAATTTCCCAGTTTTACATTAATAATGTTTTCTGCCTTTCCCATGCACTGTTCAGCCTGTACAATATATTCCCTGAGTTGATCATAATCAGGGGTGTGATCTGAGAAAGACTTGCAGATGTAGATGAGACTTCCAATTCCTTCATCAAGAGCCCCAGAAAATGACTGGACATTCATAATGTTGCAGGAACTAAAGTATTTGGAAATATTACGCATGTTTAATGTTATAGAAATTGAAGTACTTGTTTTTACTGAACATTTGTTACACCCAATGTTTCAATATGTGAGGTGAAAAAACTTACTTGAAAAATATCCGGTCTCGGAATTTCACTGTTACACACACAATCAAAAGGTTATTTATATATTTTGACAATTTAATTTCATGCCATTTTTAAACTTGTGATTCCAGTAAACTTCACATCTTTAAATGCTCAAATATGTACGGAGCCCTTTAAGGGACATGGTGGTGGGGGAAGAAAATGATAGGGAAGAAAAAAATATTTTTTAAAGCTTTTGCGTTTTCTCGCAAAAGTTTTGCATTGTCTCGCAAACGATTTCGAATTTCGAACAGACACTTCATGTTCAATGTCCTGCTGGCTGAGTCTGAGACTAGTTCCGTAAACTTTGGTTTATAGACGCAGATTCCCAGACTAATAAGTAGTGAGCTAAACGTTCTTATAAAACAAATGACACCTTATTCTACGTAACGTAAACAATGAACCGGCTGAGACAAGACCGAAGGGATCCTCTATAAAGGGCAAAACTCGAAGATCATTAGGGTACTAAAAATAGTAATTAACTTCTGTGCTACATAATTTAGTATAGCTAAAACCAGTTTAGATTCAACAGGAGGCCATTAATGTACAATCTGAATTTGGTGAGACCGCAGTGTGTAACATTTAAGTTTTTAATGACAATTTTTTTAATTACGCTATTTACAGTCACTTTGTAGACGGTCTCTTTGGATTACTGCACTTCACTTTCTCATATATAGATACATTTATATTCTCGTTTTGAGGAAGACTAGGTTGTTGATCCTTGTCTAAGGAATAATGTGTTGTTTGTGTTATAACAACGTTTAGCTCACAAGTTATTTGTCCTGGAATCTAGTATGAACCGCTCCATTGTTAATGTACGGAGCAGAATAACAGGACGTGTGAATCTTTTGCGAGGTGGGAACGCAAAAGTTTTTTTTCCTCTTTCCTCACATTTTTTTCCACCACCATGTCCCTAAAAGGGCTCCGTAATACCTGACCTGTGCTGGAAAATTATTTATATTTTGGTTGGGTTTTCACAAAAAAATATTTATAAAGCCCTCATCTAGCTCCTATGTTCCAAATATCATCGAAATATCTAAAATGATTGTTATTTGTACATTTTTAAATAGGTGTACCTTCCTAAAATGTTATGTTGTTTTAATGATCCATGAAAAAAGATTCTGCTTGCTTCTGGAAAACTGTTGCTTCAAACGTGTGTAGCTCATTCAGTATTTTCAAGGAGATTATTGTATTTGATGGACAATGTGAAAATAACAACAACACATTTACGACACTCATTTTCTCACCAAATGTCACATATAATGTTTTAGCTGCAACTTCTTTGACAATTTCTATAAACCTGTGAATGAAAAGATTGCAAAATTTGAGTACCTCTGGATGCTCACTTTTGTTTGACTTAGGGGAAAAAAAACGTACTCATGTCTCATGAGTCTTGAAGATAGGTTACCAATTGGCTTCCACACGAACACAAGAAAGAGTATCTGCATATTTTGACAACATGTTATTCGTACCTTACTTCTTGACTGACTCTCAAATGATTCGTTCCGCGATTCACCCGTCTAGGCCCCTCCTACCCGGTAACCTTGTGTCATGTGACTGGTCAGATGGTGTAGTCTGTTGTGATTGGTCAAACGCGTTCATCATTTGTCGCAAATGGAACGCCTACCATCATTACAGGATAACGGTTTACATGTGGTTGGATCTCTTTATTTATATGTGTAGATAGAGATGGCGGCGATTTTACCGAACCAGTTTGAGCCCTAATCTGACGAGGAAGAAGACGCTAATCCTCCACAAACTCCACCACGACTGGAGCACGATGACTCACAAAAACTCTCAGTGTGACAACATAAATGTTTTGTTTTGCTTATCAATGAAGTAAATTAGAATTATTCTTAAAATAGGTTAGCAATACTATTACATAGAGCATTTCAGAAAGTCGACGTTATGAAAAATTATTCTAGTTTCACCCAAATATATCTATATAGGTGCACGTGCGGCAAATGCGTCAAACTGCAAAGCGAGGATGAAAATATTTGCTGCCAGGAAGTGCAACAGGTTGTTTACACATTATTATGAATCAATTTATGTTTTGAAAAATATTTTCTATCGTTTGTTGCCATAACAACAAAATTATTTCATAAAACATTCTTTTAAGTTCATAAACGTTTAAAGTATTTAGATAATTAATTCATCATTCTGCAGATCCTAGTAAGAAAAAGAACATTTTCAATTCTCTTGTAACAGTATTATACATGGACTAGTTGACACAGCATACAGTGTACCGTGTTCGTATCTTCAGATGTTGTTACAATACAGATAGTACTCGACTTAGTTCTTGAAACAAATACTTTGAGAATTCATGGATTGAACAATTAAATCAGCCGAGTAAATAGCAAGATAAACAAACTGTAACACACCAGAAATAACGCTACATGCTAATGTTAGCGTTATATGCATTAGCTAAACACAGACATAAGGTACAAAAATATTTCTAAAATTTAGACAGATATCAAAAGTCACACTTACAGGTTGGGACTCGGTTGAGCTTACAGGTCCAAATAGAGTTTGTATTCCCCCTCTCTCAAGGATCGTCGTTTCACATATCCTGCACTGAACGCGCCAAGATTATCAAAGCAATCATCGGTGAAATGACGCGCACACAGTTAAACCCTGGGGTTATACTCCTTCGGTATTCTTTGAAAAATGAATTGTAACCATTTTTCACTCAGACGTTCTTGCTTAGGTAGCTGAAATAAGACGAACTTAGTTTCACACCGTAGAACACAGACTCTAGACATGATACACATGCATCACAAACGTGCGACAGTGTTTGGGGGAGGAGACATAAGTTTTCCCGGCAGTCTCAGCAACACGTTTATGTATAGTGACGTAGATATGCATCCACAACTTGTTTATGTGATTCAGAGTCGACTCCCATTTTTACAAGCAAATAACTTCGTTATTTATTCACCTTCTGACTTCTTCTTCGGCAACTTGGCAAGACAGATTACTTTCAAACACGGCAACATAACAGACTGCATGAAATGTCATTTTCATGATGTCATGTTACGTACGCTTTAAAGGGATAGTTCACTCAAAAATAGAAATTCTGTCATCATTTATTCACTCTCAGGTTGTTTCAAACCTGTATACATTTCTTTGTTCCGTTAAACACAATAAAATATATTTGAAAGAATGTCAGCAATTTTCAGTTCTGTGACATCATTCACTACCACATTAGGAAAAAATATGTTGAACACAAAGTGAGATATTTTTTCAGAAACAAACAGTTCTGGGCATGGGCTTCAAAATGTGTAGGGACGTATCCCTACCAATATTCAGGGAACTCTGAATATAATAATGAAAAATAATTTCGACCAAACAATTAATATACATTAATATATAACCAATGATGTCCATCTGTGTCATGTGTTTTCTACCTTTAACTTATTTAATTTTATTATTCAACTTTTATTTTTCCATAAATAATTTAATTTAAGTTTAACATCTTTTCCATCATGTTTCTGTGTAATCTAGTTTCATTTTTTCACTGGCATCACAAAGAAAAATGAAATGGACCTGTTGTATATTTGTTGTTTTTGACTTGTTCAACATTGATAAGGTTAAATATAAACAAAACGTTAAAATATTATATTGTTTAAATAAGTCAATGAAAGTTCACTAACTTTAGTTTTTGTCCCCATCAATTTGGCTCAGGGGAACCTATTGGCGCTTTTCCACTGCATAGCACTGCACTGCACAGCTCACTTTTGGGGGGGTTTCCACTGGGTACAGTACCTAGTACCTGATCCTTTTTTACTACCACCTCGGTTGAGGTTCCAAGCGTACTGTACCGATACCAAAATCTGATTTGTTGACACACAGATAACTGATTGGGCAGAGATAATCATGACCAACGTCATTGGATTTGCAACACATGAATACGCATTTTAAAACATAATATTGGCACTCTGTTTTATGCTTTGACCGTAAAATAGAGATTGAGATCCTTAACGCAATGCTAAATGCTACTTTAGCTTACCCAAATGATCGTTGTCAGCTTTTATTCTTTAATATATTCCATACTCACTGTTATTTTAAAGGTCTTTTGTTTTGCTGCTATCTGCCATACATATGCTTCATTACTCCTGTGTTGTGTGTTTATTTTCCCCGCTCACTACGGCAGTAGAAGCGTTACATTTATACCCCCCAATTAGAAGTGCTACTAACCTGCTGGGGAAAAGCAAAGTGAAAAAAACATCTTGGTTACGGATGTAAGCTCAGTTCCTCAGAACAGATGGGGTTCGCCCTTGAGATCCTATCACTTAGACTGGTTTTGAAACAGGCCAAGGAAATTCGCGAATTAAATTTGCATGCCAGATATCCGAGTATAAAAGGGAGACAGCTTGCTGCATTCATTCACCTTTGTTCTGAGGAGACTCAGAATGGGGTTCCTTTTTAAACTCGCCACAACACTGTGCCGTATTACAATCTCAGCGAAGCGACGGTGACTGGCCTGGGCGTGTCAGACGTGAGCGCTTTTGTGAAATTTGTAATCTTCCAGTGGATAGATGGGCAGAGGGTCCCAGAGCTTTATTAGAAAAGATGGGAAGCCTTTACCTTTGGTCCACATGGGCGGCGGCTTTAATTTCTGTAACAGCGCGAAGCCACCCGGTGCCGCAAGGCCACTGGGTAAGTGCACTCCTTGAATGGGGAATGCATTACAGAGACCACTTCCTATCATCAGGAGGAGTTCTAGTGGAGACAAACGCATGGAAAAAAATATGTGAACTGAGGTAGTTAGCCGTGAGGTGGTGGTCCCCCTAGGGAGGTCATGGGTTACCAAGGTGGGAACCAATCATGAGGATACATCAGACGGAACCGCCCGAGTGTGGGAGTCACAACGTCCAGTAGCACTAGGTCCGGTTAGAGTTATGTGTGGATAACTCAAATGGTACCTAAGGGGCTGCCCTGCCCAGCCTGCCCGAAGGGGGTGCTTTCTAAGTGATGGATGGAATGCCTGTTCTACGCCCCGTGGGGGAAAGAATGGAGGCTAAGTAGCATGCTGACCCACCTGAGAAGGGGGGACGGTGCTTTCGCAGGCGTATGCTCCTGAGGCTCTGCGTGCCGTTTAAGTAGAAGTGCTTTGCGCGGACTGGACACAACACGGATGGGGTTGGGTCTTCCTCCCTAGTGGGGAGCGCCTGCAAGCTAACCACCTGGTCCCGAGGGGGAGTGGTGGGAACTTTGGACACGTAGCCAGGCCGGGGTCTCAGGATCACATGAGAGTTGCCGGGCCAAAATTCTAGGCATTCAGGGGACACAGTGAATGCTTGTAGGTCCCCTACCCTCTTGATGGAAGCGAGCGCTATCAGGAGAACGCTCTTCATTGTTAACTGAGGAAGAGCTACGTATCTGAGGGGCTCTAAGGGGGGCCTTTCAAGGCCCGCCAGGACCACAAGAAGGTATGGAACGCGGGCCTACTCGCCTCCTTTAGGAACCTGATGATCAGGTCGTGTTGTCCCACAGACTTTCCAGCAACTGAGTCGTGACGAGCAGTGATTGCAGCTACATACACTTTCAGCGTGGAAGGGGAGAGGTTAGTCTCGAGTCTCTTTAGTAGAATGAGAGGATGAGAAGAGGCACCACTTATAGATTTATAGTCGCCTAGTGGCCGGGGCCCCTCAGGCTTACTTTCTCGGAAATATTAGACACAGTTGCTCCTCTGCGTTTAAAGAAAATTAACAATAGCAGCCCAACACCGTGGTATAATGAACACACTCAGACTCTAAAAAAAAGCGTCCCGGAAAATGGAGCGCAACTTTAAGAAAACTAATTTAGAGGTATTTCGTATAGCATGGAAGGATAGTTCTCGAAATTACAGGAAAGCCATAAAAACGTCTAGATCCGCCTACTTTTCAACACTAATAGAGGAAAACCATCACAACCCTAGGTTTTTATTTAACACCGTGGCTAAATTAACAAAAAATAAGTTGTCATCGATGTCAGATTCTGATTATCAGCATAACAGTGATGAATTTATGAACTACTTCACGAGTAAAATCCAAGATATAAGAGAAAAAATTATAACAATAAAAACGTGGAGTGAAATCCGCTGAACAAACCAACTACAGCACCCCTAAGGAGAAATTGCAATTATTTTCTACAGTAGATCACGATGAACTGTCTAAAATCATTAGATCATCCAAATCAACAACATGCTAGCATGCTAGACCCTATACCTACAAAACTACTGAAAGAAATGCTCCCAGAAATTATAGATCCTCTTCTCAGTATTATTAACTCATCTCTGACATTAGGACATGTGCCTAAAGCATTTAAGGTGGCTGTTATAAGGCCTCTTTACTTCTAAACTTCTATAGTTCTGGAAAAAGTAGTTTCAACTCAATTATGCTCCTTCCTCCAAAGGAATGACATTAATGATGAATTCCAGTCTGGATTTCGAGTATGTCACAATACAGAGACTGCTTTGATAAGAGTTACAAATGATCTGCTTTAAGCGTCTGACCGTGGCTGTATTTCGTTATTGGTGCTGCTTGACCACAGTGCTGCATTTGACACCATTGACCACAGCATACTTCTACATAGACTCGAAAATTACGTCGGCATTAACGGAATAGCATTGAAATGGTTTAAGTCTTATTTATCCGACCGTTTTCAATTTGTAGCAATAAACAATGAGGCGTCCCGCAAATCACAAGTCCAGTACGGTGTACCACAGGGCTCAGTCTTGGGGCCTCAGCTCTTCGCATTATACATGCTACCTCTAGGAGATATAATAAAGCGACACGGAATTAGCTTTCACAGTTATGCTGATGATTCTCAATTTTATATTTCCTCAAAGCCTCATGAAACCCAGCAGTTTCATCGAATAAAGAATTGCATAGTTGACTTAAAAATGTGGATGAGTGACAACTTTTTACTACTAAACTCGGACAAAACAGAAGTGTTACTTACTGGACCGAAAACTGCTATGCGTAACAACCAAGAATACTGCTTAACGATTGACGGATGCTCCATAAAATACTCGTCATCAGCTAAGAATCTTGGTGTTGTATTCGATAGTACTCTGTCATTTGAAAGCCATGTCGCCAACACCTGTAAAATTTAGGCTGCATTATTTAGATCAACCGGAACCAGGAACACATCCAACAACAAATGATGTACTTGTTGCATCAAAGAGTGCAGAACACTACTCTACTCTCAGCCAGTCTTGTCTCTTTGTTCCAAGGTTACCGCAGGATGCAGTTCATGCCCAGACCTGATGGCAGAGCTGAGAATGGGAAGCGGTAAACTGACAAGAGCTAAGAGGATAGAGCTGGATAAAGGACGCGACAACTTTGTTTTTCCTACAACATTTCAAATGCTATTAGATTGTTAATGATAATCTTAAATCCTTAATTTTTATTTTTTTATTAAGCCTTGTTGTGCAAGCACTGATAAGCTTGTGCAGAGGCAGCAGCTTTTGCCAGAGGGGAACTGGAATCCCCTGGTTGGGCCTGGGTTCCCCTGAGTTTTTTTTTCTTTATGGGAGTTTTGGGTTCCTCACCACCGTTTGCATATTATTTTGCATTATCTGCCTTGCCGGGGGGGCTGCTTTAGAATTCATACTTGTATTCAATGTGTCTTATGTACAGCTGCTTTGTAACAATGAAAGTTGTAAAAAGCGCTATATAAATAAAGTTGAGTTGAGTTGAGAGGCCACTCAGGATCTCCCCGTCCCGCCCAGGGGCCAGACATGGAGGTTCCAGAGGTCTGGATTGGGAAGCCACAACGTGCCCTTCCCCTGAGAGAGCAGGTCCTTCATAAGGGGGATCGGTCAGGGGGGAGCTGTTGTAAGAAGCATTAGCTCTGAGAACCAAGTCTGGTTGGGACAGTGTGGCACAACAAGTATTACTTGATGCTCCTCTTCCCTGACCTTGCACAGAGTCTGTGCAATGAGGCTCACTTGGGGGAAGGCGTACTTCCGCGTGTCCCACAGCCAGCTGTGCACTAGAGCTTCCCTGCCGAGGGGGGCCTCGGACAGGGAATACCATAGCAGGCAATGAGTGGTGTCCACGGAGGCAAACAGATCTACCTGAGCCAAATGAGCTGGACTGCACAAGGGTCCACTCTCCCCTAGGCGTCGACTGATGAGAG
The DNA here is from genome assembly GCF_015846415.1 of Triplophysa dalaica. Taxonomy (NCBI): domain Eukaryota; kingdom Metazoa; phylum Chordata; class Actinopteri; order Cypriniformes; family Nemacheilidae; genus Triplophysa; species Triplophysa dalaica. Next base: position 701,032 of record NW_026622635.1, on the reverse strand, counting down.
AGCATGTCAGCTGTCTGGTTCAGGTCGCCTGGGATGTATGTGGCTCTCAGGGAGCGGATCACCTGGTGACTCCACAGGAGGAGGCGTCGAGTGAGTCGTGTTAGCGGCCGTGAGCGTCTAGAGGTTGTGGCCTCTTTAGTGCAAGTAGCACAGCCAACAACTCTAGGCAGTTGATATGACATCCCGACACTGCGAGCCTGTCACACACTGCACCCCAACCCTGCAGGGAAGCATTGGTCGTCCCTACGACACGCTTTCATTGAAGACCAGGGGGTTAGGGTGCGTCGGCAGAGAGGCGTAATGACCATACGATTTCTGCCGGTGTGCCACGCTCTCCAGAGAACTCAACTCTGGAGCCAGTGTTGGAGCGGTCTCATGTGAATTAACTCAAGGGGTTTCACTCCCGTCGAGGATGCCAATCCCAGGTCCCTCTGAAATTGTTTCAGGGGGACCGCTGACTGCCTGAATTGTTTCAGGCAGATCAACACTGATTGAGCGCGTGCTGTGCTCAGGCACGCTGTCATTGAGACAGAGTTGAGTTCCATACCGAGAAAGAGGATGCTTTGCACGGGGGAAAATATGCTCTTTTCTCGGTTAACCTGTAGTCCCAATCGATCTAGGTGCCGGTGCACAGGGTCCCTGTATGTACACAACAGATCTCGAGAGTGTGCCAAGATAAGCCATTCGTACTCGCATGCCTCTGTCCCTGAGGAGAGTGACAGTGGCATCCACGATATTCGTAAAGACTTGTGGGGACGGGGATAGACCGAAAGGGTGGACTCTGTACTGATATGCCTAACCCTCAAAAGCGAACCCTAGGAACAGGCGATGACGAGGTGGAATCGAGACATGAAAGTAAGAGTCCTTCGGGTCGACTGCCATGAACCAATCCTGACATCTGATAGACGCTAGGAAGCGCTTCTGCATGAGCATCCTGAAAGGCAGATTGTGCAGGTGCCTGTTCATGTTATGCAGATCTAGGAGCAACCCCCCGCCTTATTTGGGGATGATGAAGAAAACCTCGGGCGACCTCGGCCCATAGTACGGAAGCATCCCTGCCTCTGATCGAGGTTGAGAGGATGCCTCGAAACTTGGGTGGAGGTCTGGCGAATTGGATCTAGTAGCCTAGACAGATCGTTTTGCCATAGACAGTGTGACGGTTTGGGAAGCTTGAGCCAAGCGCCCAGGGACTGTGACAGGGGGACTAGGGGTATGATCTGCTTCATCTCCCTCGTGGGAGGTGGTTCGATGACTAGCAGTGCAGTGTGGGGAGGCCCCCAGGGGGCTCTCGACATTATGTCTGCTTGTCTGCTTCTTTCCTATCCAAAACTGCTGTTTGGCAGTATCACCAAACAGCCCCCCCTCACGAGATGGGTGCGTTGAAGAGGCGGACCTTCTCGGCGTCACTCATCTCTGCAAGGTTCGGCCAGAGGTGTCTCTCTTGGACCATAAGTGTGGACATTGTCCGACCCAGGGCCCGCACGGTCACCTTGGTCGCCCTTGAGCAAGGTCGGTGGCGGTGTGGAGTTCCAGCATAAGCGCTGGGTAAGTCTTATCCTCGTAGAGCGCTCTCTCGATGCCTTGGCCTGGATCCGCAGGATGGCCATAGCGTGGAGAGAGGGGGCAGCTTGGCCCTCAGCAGTGTAAGCCCGACACCAGAGATGCCGAAACCTACATGCTTTGGACAGGAGTCTAGATCGAGCCCCTGAGGTGGCAGCCGTCTGCGACGTATCCTCTAGCTGCCCCACCTTAGAGGAAAGAAAGCGTTGCGGAACTAGTTTGACGGTCAACGTGCCGAAACAGGGGCGTTTCCAGGTCTTAATAAGTGCCTAATGCACTTCCGGGAAACAAGGCATCATGTATCCAGCCGTTAGGGTTAGGGTTATCGCCACTCCTTGATGAGCGTATTGCACCCATGAGAACAGCGGGACATCCCACGCTGGAGAAATTTTCTAATTTCCTAACCTTCTCTTTTAGAGAAAAAAACTCTGCAGGAAGGTACAGTCCGCTGCATCACGTCATAGAATCTCGCAGTATTTTGCTTGGAGATCTGTAGATCTGCTGTTCAGTCATAAACAAAGGCTCCGAAAAACAAAAGGTGAATGAATGCAGCACCTCCCCCTTTTATACCCGGATATCCGGGGGCGGAGTCTGGCATGCAAATTTCATTTGCCAATTTCATTGGCCTGTTTCAAAACCAGTCAATTTTGCTTTATTGGGTTGAGATCTGATGACTGTGGGGCCATTTTAGTACTGTGAACTCATTGTCATGTTCAAGAAACCAATTTGAAATGATTCGAGCTTTGTGACATGGTGCATTATCCTGCTGGAAGTAACATCATAGGATGAGTACATGGTGGTCATAAAGGGATGGACAATCCTCAGGTAGGCTGTGGCATTTAAACGATGCCCAATTGGCACTAAGGGGCCTAAAGTGTGCCAAGAAGACATCCCCCAAACCATTACACCACCACCATAATAGCATTAATGAGAAAATGAACAGATGTTAATAATAATCCTTTAGGTGAGTGTATTTCTGAACTGTGGAGTTAAACCGTTCAACTGTTTTTCACCAATTCAGTGTTCAGGATTTTTTGGGCGGGGCGAAAAACGGAATTGATGATGCAATGAAAAGTCTGAGCATGCATGGCCCCTCCCCCATCACTAGACTGCCTAGCATCAGGCGTCTGCTCAATCACAAGCTCAGCTCTCACGCACACGCATTTAGGCTCTCTCACCCTCTCACTCTGCCCAACTAAACAAACCTCACATCAATAAAAACCAAACGGTAATGCAGATGTGAATCGACGGACTGGAAAAGTGCATGATCAAGACGTGCTTCAGTGATTATCTATTGATGAATAACGAAGACGTTGACTGGGGTGAGCGCGTGTTTGAATTCAAATTCTCCTATAAAAATCTTCACATAAGCATACTGGGGGACTCACGTTGAGCAATGCGTGTAGGCGTTGCTTCAGCCCCAACAGAGGGCACACCCCCAGCGTTAATAAGAGTCCTGCTTATTTTTTCCAAGATTTTGATCACTTATTTTATTTACTTGGATGTTTTTTCTCCATTCAAATTTGACAGGATGGTTAATAACAAATTTTTCTGTTGAGTGATAAACTCAATCAGAACACACATTTAATTTCACTTTACCCAGACTTTAACCACAAATAATGACGGATATTGATTTGACACAATAATAAGGTTATAATGTACTGTTAACTCCTCATCTCAGTGAAGTGCTCGGTTTATTTAATGTTCTGAAAAATACTCAAATTCTAAGTATGGCTACAACTTTGAAGTGATCAACAGTACTGTATATAATTAACTTGTTTTAGATCTTATTGTTGTATACTCCTAATACCATACTAATCTATTCATTTAGATGTTACTTCTTGAAGCATAATTTAGGTTTGCATTTACTTTCCCAAGTTTATTTTATGATTCCGTGAAAACTACGTGATTGCAAAAATTTGAATTCATTGAGTAGATCGTAGCAAAGCATGTAGTCATGTGCATTTCACAAGTGATATTTCAGAAATTAAATATAAAGAATTAAGAGATTGAAACAAAATTCCTATTCATTCCATCAATGGCATATTTAATACAAAAATGTGTTAATGTAGTTGTCTTACCTCATCCAAAAGTGAGAGAAATGGTGAATGGTGAAATAAATCTATGCTACAATTTTTATAGTCTCATGATGCTTTTGATCCCACCCAATACCAGTGTTGTGCTTAATGCTCCTCCCCTGCTTTAAGGGAGTGATGGCAGCAATGTTTGCTATGGTCACCAGTGGCATCCCTGGAAAATAAATAATATGGAGAATATTAAGGGCTTACTGAAGGGCGCTGGTATACACAAGCATACACTCTGCTTATTTCCTTTAACCCTCCAAAACGCTGTGGTGGTGGGTGCACACCCCCAAAAGGTTAATAAACCTGAATCCTGTTCAATACCTTCTGATTACCTCCAAACAGATTAAAGGACAGCACAGGTTTTATCAGCTGGCTGTTTACAATGCACATTACTTCATTTATAAAATAACAAAGTTTTTGTTTTTCACTTTAAGAGTGAAGCTCCTCATTTTTCAACCACAGTTACAGGTTTATAACCCAAGTACCAAAGTTTTTAATTCACTTTAAGCTTGAAGTTCCTCATTCTCTGACCACAGTTACAGGTTTTTAACCCAAGTAGCAAAGTTTTTTTTTTTCACTTTAAGCTTGAAGCTCATCATTCTCCAACCACAGATACAGGTTTATAACCCAAGTACCAAAGTTTTTAATTCACTTTAAGCTTGAAGTTCCTCATTCTCTGACCACAGATACAGGTTTTTAACCCAAGTAGCAAAGTTTTTTTTTTTCACTTTAAGCTTGAAGTTCCTCATTCTCCAACCACAGATACAGGTTTATAACCCAAGTACCAAAGTTTTTAATTCACTTTAAGCTTGAAGTTCCTCATTCTCTGACCACAGATACAGGTTTATAACCCAAGTAGCAAAGTTTTTTTTTTTCACTTTAAGCTTGAAGCTCCTCATTCTCCATCCACAGATACAGGTTTATAACCCAAGTAGCAAAGTTTTTTTTTTTCACTTTAAGCTTGAAGCTCCTCATTCTCCATCCACAGATACAGGTTTATAACCCAAGTAGCAAAGTTGTTTTTTCACTCTATGAGTGAAGCTCCTCATTTTTCAACCACAGATACAGGTTTATAACCGAAGTAGCAAAGTTTTTTTTTTCTCTTTAAGCTTGAAGTTCCTCATTCTCTGACCACAGTTACAGGTTTATAACCCAAGTAGCAAAGTCTTTTTTTTTCACTTTAAGCTTGAAGTTCCTCATTCTCCAACCACCACAGATAGAGGTTTATAACCCAAGAAGCAAAGTAGTTTTTTTCACTTTAAGAGTGAAGTTCCTCATTCTCCAACCACAGATACAGGTTTATAACCCAAGTACCAAAGTTTTTAATTCACTTTAAGCTTGAAGTTCCTCATTCTCTGACCACAGATACAGGTTTATAACCCAAGTAGCAAAGTTTTTTTTTTCACTTTAAGCTTGAAGTTCCTCATTCTCCAACCACAGATAGAGGTTTATAACCCAAGAAGCAAAGTTTTTAATTCACTTTAAGCTTGAAGTTCCTCATTCTCTGACCACAGATACAGGTTTATAACCCAATTAGCAAAGTTTTTTTTTTTCACTTTAAGCTTGAAGCTCCTCATTCTCCATCCACAGATACAGGTTTATAACCCAAGTAGCAAAGTTGTTTTTTCACTCTATGAGTGAAGCTCCTCATTTTTCAACCACAGATACAGGTTTATAACCGAAGTAGCAAAGTTTTTTTTTTCTCTTTAAGCTTGAAGTTCCTCATTCTCTGACCACAGTTACAGGTTTATAACCCAAGTAGCAAAGTCTTTTTTTTTCACTTTAAGCTTGAAGTTCCTCATTCTCCAACCACCACAGATAGAGGTTTATAACCCAAGAAGCAAAGTAGTTTTTTTCACTTTAAGAGTGAAGTTCCTCATTCTCCAACCACAGATACAGGTTTATAACCCAAGTACCAAAGTTTTTAATTCACTTTAAGCTTGAAGTTCCTCATTCTCTGACCACAGATACAGGTTTATAACCCAAGTAGCAAAGTTTTTTTTTTCACTTTAAGCTTGAAGTTCCTCATTCTCCAACCACAGATAGAGGTTTATAACCCAAGAAGCAAAGTTTTTAATTCACTTTAAGCTTGAAGTTCCTCATTCTCTGACCACAGATACAGGTTTATAACCCAATTAGCAAAGTTTTTTTTTTTCACTTTAAGCTTGAAGCTCCTCATTCTCCATCCACAGATACAGGTTTATAACCCAAGTAGCAAAGTTGTTTTTTCACTCTATGAGTGAAGCTCCTCATTTTTCAACCACAGATACAGGTTTATAACCGAAGTAGCAAAGTTTTTTTTTTCTCTTTAAGCTTGAAGTTCCTCATTCTCTGACCACAGTTACAGGTTTATAACCCAAGTAGCAAAGTCTTTTTTTTCTCTTTAAGCTTGAAGTTCCTCATTCTCCAACCACCACAGATAGAGGTTTATAACCCAAGAAGCAAAGTAGTTTTTTTCACTTTAAGAGTGAAGTTCCTCATTCTCCATCCACAGATAGAGGTTTATAACCCAAGTAGCAAAGTTTTTTATTCTCTTTAAGCTTGAAGTTCCTCATTCTCTGACCACAGTTACAGGTTTATAACCCAAGTAGCAAAGTTTTTTTTTTTTTCACTTTAAGCTTGAAGCTCATCATTCTCCAACCACAGATAGAGGTTTATAACCCAAATAGCACAGTTGTTTTTTCACTCTATAAGTGAAGCTCCTCATTCTCCAACCACAGATAGAGGTTTATAACCCAAGTAGCAAAGTTTTTTTTTCACTTTAAGCTTGAAGCTCCTCATTCTCCATCCACAGATACAGGTTTATAACCCAAGTAGCAAAGTTGTTTTTTCACTCTATGAGTGAAGCTCCTCATTTTTCAACCACAGATACAGGTTTATAACCGAAGTAGCAAAGTTTTTTATTCACTTTGAGCTTGAAGTTCCTCATTCTCTGACCACAGTTACAGGTTTATAACCCAAGTAGCAAAGTTTTTTATTCACTTTGAGCTTGAAGTTCCTCATTCTCTGACCACAGATACAGGTTTATAACCCAAGTAGCAAAGTTTTTTATTCACTTTGAGCTTGAAGTTCCTCATTCTCCAACCACAGATACAGGTTTATAACCCAAGTAGCAAAGTATTTTATTCACTTTAAGAGTGAAGTTCCTCATTCTCCATCCACAGATAGAGGTTTATAACCCAAGTAGCAAAGTTGTTTTTTCACTCTATGAGTGAAGCTCCTCATTCTCCAACCACAGATACAGGTTTATAACCCAAGTAGCAAAGTTTTTTTTTTTTCACTTTAAGCTTGAAGCTCATCATTATCCAACCACAGATAGAGGTTTATAACCCAAGTAGCACAGTTGTTTTTTCACTCTATAAGTGAAGCTCCTCATTCTCCAACCACAGATAGAGGTTTATAACCCAAGTAGCAAAGTTTTTTATTCACTTTAAGCTTGAAGTTCCTCATTCTCCAACCACAGATAGAGGTTTATAACCCAAGTAGCAAAGTTTTTTTTTTTTTCACTTTAAGCTTGAAGCTCATCATTCTCCAACCACAGATAGAGGTTTATAACCCAAGTAGCACAGTTGTTTTTTCACTCTATAAGTGAAGCTCCTCATTCTCCAACCACAGATAGAGGTTTATAACCCAAGTAGCAAAGTTTTTTTTTCACTTTAAGCTTGAAGCTCCTCATTCTCCATCCACAGATACAGGTTTATAACCCAAGTAGCAAAGTTGTTTTTTCACTCTATGAGTGAAGCTCCTCATTTTTCAACCACAGATACAGGTTTATAACCCAAGTAGCAAAGTCTTTTTTTTTTCACTTTAAGCTTGAAGTTCCTCATTCTCCAACCACAGATAGAGGTTTATAACCCAAGAAGCAAAGTAGTTTTTTTCACTTTAAGAGTGAAGTTCCTCATTCTCCATCCACAGATACAGGTTTATAACCCAAGTAGCAAAGTTTTTTCTTCTCTTTAAGCTTGAAGTTCCTCATTCTCTGACCACAGTTACAGGTTTATAACCCAAGTAGCAAAGTTTTTTTTTTTTTTCACTTTAAGCTTGAAGCTCATCATTCTCCAACCACAGATAGAGGTTTATAACCCAAGTAGCACAGTTGTTTTTTCACTCTATAAGTGAAGCTCCTCATTCTCCAACCACAGATAGAGGTTTATAACCCAAGTAGCAAAGTTTTTTATTCACTTTAAGAGTGAAGTTCCTCATTCTCCAACCACAGATAGAGGTTTATAACCCAAGTAGCAAAGTTTTTTTTTTTTTCACTTTAAGCTTGAAGCTCATCATTCTCCAACCACAGATAGAGGTTTATAACCCAAGTAGCACAGTTGTTTTTTCACTCTATAAGTGAAGCTCCTCATTCTCCAACCACAGATAGAGGTTTATAACCCAAGTAGCAAAGTTTTTTTTTCACTTTAAGCTTGAAGCTCCTCATTCTCCATCCACAGATACAGGTTTATAACCCAAGTAGCAAAGTTGTTTTTTCACTCTATGAGTGAAGCTCCTCATTTTTCAACCACAGATACAGGTTTATAACCGAAGTAGCAAAGTTTTTTATTCACTTTGAGCTTGAAGTTCCTCATTCTCTGACCACAGTTACAGGTTTATAACCCAAGTAGCAAAGTTTTTTATTCACTTTGAGCTTGAAGTTCCTCATTCTCTGACCACAGATACAGGTTTATAACCGAAGTAGCAAAGTTTTTTTTTTCTCTTTAAGCTTGAAGTTCCTCATTCTCTGACCACAGTTACAGGTTTATAACCCAAGTAGCAAAGTCTTTTTTTTTTCACTTTAAGCTTGAAGTTCCTCATTCTCCAACCACAGATACAGGTTTATAACCCAAGAAGCAAAGTAGTTTTTTTCACTTTAAGAGTGAAGTTCCTCATTCTCCATCCACAGATAGAGGTTTATAACCCAAGTAGCAAAGTTTTTTATTCTCTTTAAGCTTGAAGTTCCTCATTCTCTGACCACAGTTACAGGTTTATAACCCAAGTAGCAAAGTTTTTTTTTTTTTCACTTTAAGCTTGAAGCTCATCATTCTCCAACCACAGATACAGGTTTATAACCCAAGTAGCACAGTTGTTTTTTCACTCTATAAGTGAAGCTCCTCATTCTCCAACCACAGATAGAGGTTTATAACCCAAGTAGCAAAGTTTTTTATTCACTTTAAGCTTGAAGTTCCTCATTCTCCAACCACAGATAGAGGTTTATAACCCAAGTAGCAAAGTTTTTTATTCTCTTTAAGCTTGAAGTTCCTCATTCTCTGACCACAGTTACAGGTTTATAACCCAAGTAGCAAAGTTTTTTTTTTTTTCACTTTAAGCTTGAAGCTCATCATTCTCCAACCACAGATAGAGGTTTATAACCCAAATAGCACAGTTGTTTTTTCACTCTATAAGTGAAGCTCCTCATTCTCCAACCACAGATAGAGGTTTATAACCCAAGTAGCAAAGTTTTTTTTTCACTTTAAGCTTGAAGCTCCTCATTCTCCATCCACAGATACAGGTTTATAACCCAAGTAGCAAAGTTGTTTTTTCACTCTATGAGTGAAGCTCCTCATTTTTCAACCACAGATACAGGTTTATAACCGAAGTAGCAAAGTTTTTTATTCACTTTGAGCTTGAAGTTCCTCATTCTCTGACCACAGTTACAGGTTTATAACCCAAGTAGCAAAGTTTTTTATTCACTTTGAGCTTGAAGTTCCTCATTCTCTGACCACAGATACAGGTTTATAACCCAAGTAGCAAAGTTTTTTATTCACTTTGAGCTTGAAGTTCCTCATTCTCCAACCACAGATACAGGTTTATAACCCAAGTAGCAAAGTATTTTATTCACTTTAAGAGTGAAGTTCCTCATTCTCCATCCACAGATAGAGGTTTATAACCCAAGTAGCAAAGTTGTTTTTTCACTCTATGAGTGAAGCTCCTCATTCTCCAACCACAGATACAGGTTTATAACCCAAGTAGCAAAGTTTTTTTTTTTTCACTTTAAGCTTGAAGCTCATCATTATCCAACCACAGATAGAGGTTTATAACCCAAGTAGCACAGTTGTTTTTTCACTCTATAAGTGAAGCTCCTCATTCTCCAACCACAGATAGAGGTTTATAACCCAAGTAGCAAAGTTTTTTATTCACTTTAAGCTTGAAGTTCCTCATTCTCCAACCACAGATAGAGGTTTATAACCCAAGTAGCAAAGTTTTTTTTTTTTTCACTTTAAGCTTGAAGCTCATCATTCTCCAACCACAGATAGAGGTTTATAACCCAAGTAGCACAGTTGTTTTTTCACTCTATAAGTGAAGCTCCTCATTCTCCAACCACAGATAGAGGTTTATAACCCAAGTAGCAAAGTTTTTTTTTCACTTTAAGCTTGAAGCTCCTCATTCTCCATCCACAGATACAGGTTTATAACCCAAGTAGCAAAGTTGTTTTTTCACTCTATGAGTGAAGCTCCTCATTTTTCAACCACAGATACAGGTTTATAACCCAAGTAGCAAAGTCTTTTTTTTTTCACTTTAAGCTTGAAGTTCCTCATTCTCCAACCACAGATAGAGGTTTATAACCCAAGAAGCAAAGTAGTTTTTTTCACTTTAAGAGTGAAGTTCCTCATTCTCCATCCACAGATACAGGTTTATAACCCAAGTAGCAAAGTTTTTTCTTCTCTTTAAGCTTGAAGTTCCTCATTCTCTGACCACAGTTACAGGTTTATAACCCAAGTAGCAAAGTTTTTTTTTTTTTCACTTTAAGCTTGAAGCTCATCATTCTCCAACCACAGATAGAGGTTTATAACCCAAGTAGCACAGTTGTTTTTTCACTCTATAAGTGAAGCTCCTCATTCTCCAACCACAGATAGAGGTTTATAACCCAAGTAGCAAAGTTTTTTATTCACTTTAAGAGTGAAGTTCCTCATTCTCCAACCACAGATAGAGGTTTATAACCCAAGTAGCACAGTTGTTTTTTCACTCTATAAGTGAAGCTCCTCATTCTCCAACCACAGATAGAGGTTTATAACCCAAGTAGCAAAGTTTTTTTTTCACTTTAAGCTTGAAGCTCCTCATTCTCCATCCACAGATACAGGTTTATAACCCAAGTAGCAAAGTTGTTTTTTCACTCTATGAGTGAAGCTCCTCATTTTTCAACCACAGATACAGGTTTATAACCGAAGTAGCAAAGTTTTTTATTCACTTTGAGCTTGAAGTTCCTCATTCTCTGACCACAGTTACAGGTTTATAACCCAAGTAGCAAAGTTTTTTATTCACTTTGAGCTTGAAGTTCCTCATTCTCTGACCACAGATACAGGTTTATAACCGAAGTAGCAAAGTTTTTTTTTTCTCTTTAAGCTTGAAGTTCCTCATTCTCTGACCACAGTTACAGGTTTATAACCCAAGTAGCAAAGTCTTTTTTTTTTCACTTTAAGCTTGAAGTTCCTCATTCTCCAACCACAGATACAGGTTTATAACCCAAGAAGCAAAGTAGTTTTTTTCACTTTAAGAGTGAAGTTCCTCATTCTCCATCCACAGATAGAGGTTTATAACCCAAGTAGCAAAGTTTTTTATTCTCTTTAAGCTTGAAGTTCCTCATTCTCTGACCACAGTTACAGGTTTATAACCCAAGTAGCAAAGTTTTTTTTTTTTTCACTTTAAGCTTGAAGCTCATCATTCTCCAACCACAGATACAGGTTTATAACCCAAGTAGCACAGTTGTTTTTTCACTCTATAAGTGAAGCTCCTCATTCTCCAACCACAGATAGAGGTTTATAACCCAAGTAGCAAAGTTTTTTATTCACTTTAAGCTTGAAGTTCCTCATTCTCCAACCACAGATAGAGGTTTATAACCCAAGTAGCAAAGTTTTTTTTTTTTTCACTTTAAGCTTGAAGCTCATCATTCTCCAACCACAGATACAGGTTTATAACCCAAATAGCACAGTTGTTTTTTCACTCTAAAAGTGAAGCTCCTCATTCTCCAACCACAGATAGAGGTTTATAACCCAAGTAGCAAAGTTTTTTTTTCACTTTAAGCTTGAAGCTCCTCATTCTCCATCCACAGATACAGGTTTATAACCCAAGTAGCAAAGTTGTTTTTTCACTCTATGAGTGAAGCTCCTCATTTTTCAACCACAGATACAGGTTTATAACCGAAGTAGCAAAGTTTTTTATTCACTTTGAGCTTGAAGTTCCTCATTCTCTGACCACAGTTACAGGTTTATAACCCAAGTAGCAAAGTTTTTTATTCACTTTGAGCTTGAAGTTCCTCATTCTCTGACCACAGATACAGGTTTATAACCCAAGTAGCAAAGTTTTTTATTCACTTTGAGCTTGAAGTTCCTCATTCTCCAACCACAGATACAGGTTTATAACCTAAGTAGCAAAGTATTTTATTCACTTTAAGAGTGAAGTTCCTCATTCTCCATCCACAGATAGAGGTTTATAACCCAAGTAGCAAAGTTGTTTTTTCACTCTATGAGTGAAGCTCCTCATTCTCCAACCACAGATACAGGTTTATAACCCAAGTAGCAAAGTTTTTTTTTTTCACTTTAAGCTTGAAGCTCATCATTATCCAACCACAGATAGAGGTTTATAACCCAAGTAGCACAGTTGTTTTTTCACTCTATAAGTGAAGCTCCTCATTCTCCAACCACAGATACAGGTTTATAACCCAAGTAGCAAAGTTTTTTTTTTTTTCACTTTAAGCTTGAAGTTCCTCATTCTCCAACCACAGATAGAGGTTTATAACCCAAGTAGCAAAGTTTTTTTTTTTTTCACTTTAAGCTTGAAGCTCATCATTCTCCAACCACAGATAGAGGTTTATAACCCAAGTAGCACAGTTGTTTTTTCACTCTATAAGTGAAGCTCCTCATTCTCCAACCACAGATAGAGGTTTATAACCCAAGTAGCAAAGTTTTTTTTTCACTTTAAGCTTGAAGCTCCTCATTCTCCATCCACAGATACAGGTTTATAACCCAAGTAGCAAAGTTGTTTTTTCACTCTATGAGTGAAGCTCCTCATTTTTCAACCACAGATACAGGTTTATAACCCAAGTAGCAAAGTTTTTTATTCACTTTGAGCTTGAAGTTCCTCATTCTCTGACCACAGTTACAGGTTTATAACCCAAGTAGCAAAGTTTTTTATTCACTTTGAGCTTGAAGTTCCTCATTCTCTGACCACAGATACAGGTTTATAACCCAAGTAGCAAAGTTTTTTATTCACTTTGAGCTTGAAGTTCCTCATTCTCCAACCACAGATACAGGTTTATAACCCAAGTAGCAAAGTATTTCATTCACTTTAAGAGTGAAGTTCCTCATTCTCCATCCACAGATAGAGGTTTATAACCCAAGTAGCAAAGTTGTTTTTTCACTCTATAAGTGAAGCTCCTCATTCTCCAACCACAGATAGAGGTTTATAACCCAAGTAGCAAAGTTTTTTTTTCACTTTAAGCTTGAAGCTCCTCATTCTCCATCCACAGATACAGGTTTATAACCCAAGTAGCAAAGTTGTTTTTTCACTCTATGAGTGAAGCTCCTCATTTTTCAACCACAGATACAGGTTTATAACCGAAGTGGCAAAGTTTTTTATTCACTTTGAGCTTGAAGTTCCTCATTCTCTGACCACAGTTACAGGTTTATAACCCAAGTAGCAAAGTTTTTTATTCACTTTGAGCTTGAAGTTCCTCATTCTCTGACCACAGATACAGGTTTATAACCCAAGTAGCAAAGTATTTTATTCACTTTAAGAGTGAAGTTCCTCATTCTCCATCCACAGATAGAGGTTTATAACCCAAGTAGCAAAGTTGTTTTTTCACTCTATGAGTGAAGCTCCTCATTTTTCAACCACAGATACAGGTTTATAACCGAAGTAGCAAAGTTTTTTTTTTCTCTTTAAGCTTGAAGTTCCTCATTCTCTGACCAGAGTTACAGGTTTATAACCCAAGTAGCAAAGTCTTTTTTTTTTCACTTTAAGCTTGAAGTTCCTCATTCTCCAACCACAGATAGAGGTTTATAACCCAAGAAGCAAAGTTGTCATGAGTCTTCTCGATAGGCATGGCAGAGAACCCAAGTGCAGGCAGAGGCAAGGCGGATGAAGACTTGACAAATATATATTTATTAACAATAAACACTAAACTAAACAAACAAGCAAAACAAAACCCACGATGGGGGAAAACAATACAGGGATAAATATACTTTGACAAAAAACAAGGACGCTGACTTACTAAACTAAAACTAAGAAAACAAGCACTTGGAACAGAACACTAAACTAACACTCACTTTGACACGGGAAACAGGAACAAGGTAAGATCACGGTATACAGGAACAGAGCACAAGTACAAGCAATGAACCGCACAAGACAATGAAACAAGAGGACTCTTAAAGGGAGACAATGACAAGTACAAGCAATGAACCGCACAAGACAATGAAACAAGAGGACTCTTAAAGGGAGACAATGACAGGATAATTAATAGGGGACAGGTGAAACAGATGAAACACTAAGGGGAAGCTAATGACACGAAATGGCGGGAAACACAGACGAGACTCGGGGAGAGTATGGAAGCCCAAAAGGTCCAAAATCTCTCTCCCCACATGAAACAGGGAATTCTGTTTTGGTTCTGCCTCAAGACCAAGAATTAGCCAGACAAGATAGGCAGAACCGTGACAGAACCCCCGCCTTAAGGAGCGACATCCTGACGCTCCTCAAGGAGACTCACAGGACAAGACAGACTGAGACATAGACAAGACTAAACAAAACATGGAAAACAAAATCAGTGGCAGACAGGCAAGAATCAATAGGGGATTAGGGTGACTTAATAAAAATAACAAACAAGGGAGGGGGGGTGGGGGCAAACAAGAAGACATGGGAAGTCCAAAAGGGGGAGGGCTGGGTGGGAAAGTTCCAGCCCTTGGGGACGCGCCAGGGCGCGGAGCCCCAGGAGGCTTGACAGGGGTAGTCCTGGGGGGAACCGTCCTAGTCCCCTGCAGGACTGGAGGGCTGGACCACGGCTGGAATGCCGGGCTGGACCAGGGTCTGAAGATCAGCCTGACAGGGTTGGACGGCGGCTGGGCAGCCGGACTCGACGGCGGCTGGGCAGCCGGACTCGACGGCGGCTGGGCAGCCGGACTCGACGGCGGCTGGGCAGCCGGACTCGACGGCGGCTGGGCAGCCGGACTCGACGGCGGCTGGGCAGCCGGACTCGACGGCGGCTGGGCAGCCGGACTCGACGGCGGCTGGGCAGCCGGACTCGACGGCGGCTGGGCAGCCGGACTCGACGGCGGCTGGGCAGCCGGACTCGACGGCGGCTGGGCAGCCGGACTCGACGGCGGCTGGGCAGCCGGACTCGACGGCGGCTGGGCAGCGCTCTCTGACGGCGGCTGGGCAGCGCTCTCTGACGGCGGCTGGGCAGCGCTCTCTGACGGCGGCTGGGCAGCGCTCTCTGACGGCGGCTGGGCAGCGCTCTCTGACGGCGGCTGGGCAGCGCTCTCTGACGGCGGCTGGGCAGCGCTCTCTGACGGCGGCTGGGCAGCGCTCTCTGACGGCGGCTGGGCAGCGCTCTCTGACGGCGGCTGGGCAGCGCTCTCTGACGGCGGCTGGGCAGCGCTCTCTGACGGCGGCTGGGCAGCGCTCTCTGACGGCGGCTGGGCAGCGCTCTCTGACGGCGGCTGGGCAGCGCTCTCTGACGGCGGCTGGGCAGCGCTCTCTGACGGCGGCTGGGCAGCGCTCTCTGACGGCGGCTGGGCAGCGCTCTCTGACGGCGGCTGGGCAGCGCTCTCTGACGGCGGCTGGGCAGCGCTCTCTGACGGCGGCTGGGCAGCGCTCTCTGACGGCGGCTGGGCAGCGCTCTCTGACGGCGGCTGGGCAGCGCTCTCTGACGGCGGCTGGGCGGCCGGACTTGACGGCGGGCTTGGTTCCGGCTCCTGGAACGGGCTTAGTTCCGGCTCCTGGAACGGGCTTAGTTCCGGCTCCTGGAACGGGCCTGGTCCCGGCTCCTGGAACGGGCCTGGTCCCGGCTCCTGGAACGGGCCTGGTCCCGGCTCCTGGAACGGATCCGCGGCCGGAACGGCCGCTCGGACAGTCGCCTCCCCACGGCGCCCCCCCAAAAAATATTTGGGACTGGGTAGCACCGGACTGGGTAGCACCGGACTGGGTAGCACCGGACTGGGTAGCACCGGACTGGGTAGCACCGGACTGGGTAGCACCGGACTGGGTAGCACCGGACTGGGTAGCACCGGACTGGGTAGCACCGGACTGGGTAGCACCGGACTGGGTAGCTCCGGACTGGGTAGCTCCGGACTGGGTAGCTCCGGACTGGGTAGCTCCGGACTGGGTAGCTCCGGACTGGGTAGCTCCGGACTGGGTAGCTCCGGACTGGGTAGCTCCGGACTGGGTAGCTCCGGACTGGGTAGCTCCGGACTGGGTAGCTCCGGACTGGGTAGCTCCGGACTGGGTAGCTCCGGACTGGGTAGCTCCGGACTGGGTAGCTCCGGACTGGGTAGCTCCGGACTGGGTAGCTCCGGACTGGGTAGCTCCGGACTGGGTAGCTCCGGACTGGGTAGCTCCGGACTGGGTAGTTTCTTTCTCCTCCGCCGGCCAGTGGGGCTGGCCGACGGTAGAGTGGCCGCAGGAGGTGCTGCGGATGAGGGTGCCGAGCTCCCCAGGGTAAGGGCGGCCAGGGCGCGGTCCTCCGGGACGGTAGCCACGGGGGTGGACACCCAGTCTGGCACTAATGGCCAGGGATCATCCCGGTTGACCACATACCTGATCATGTCGCCCATCCACAGGGAGCTCAACATCCTCATCTCAGACCGCCGGAGAGGCTCGGTGAGGCAGCAGTTAAAAATAACCTTGAGCTCTGCCTCACCGAACTCAGTCTCCCTAGCTGCAGCCAGGAACTCCCGAGCGAACTGCCTGATCCCGCGATCCCCCTGCTTAAAACCCAACAGGAGTCGGGCCTGGTGGGACCGCAAGGAATCGTCCGCGGTTGCCTGCTGGGTTCTGTTGGGGCGGTTCATTCTGTCAAGAGTCTTCTCGATAGGCATGGCAGAGAACCCAAGTGCAGGCAGAGGCAAGGCGGATGAAGACTTGACAAATATATATTTATTAACAATAAACACTAAACTAAACAAACAAGCAAAACAAAACCCACGATGGGGGAAAACAATACAGGGATAAATATACTTTGACAAAAAACAAGGACGCTGACTTACTAAACTAAAACTAAGAAAACAAGCACTTGGAACAGAACACTAAACTAACACTCACTTTGACACGGGAAACAGGAACAAGGTAAGATCACGGTATACAGGAACAGAGCACAAGTACAAGCAATGAACCGCACAAGACAATGAAACAAGAGGACTCTTAAAGGGAGACAATGACAAGTACAAGCAATGAACCGCACAAGACAATGAAACAAGAGGACTCTTAAAGGGAGACAATGACAGGATAATTAATAGGGGACAGGTGAAACAGATGAAACACTAAGGGGAAGCTAATGACACGAAATGGCGGGAAACACAGACGAGACTCGGGGAGAGTATGGAAGCCCAAAAGGTCCAAAATCTCTCTCCCCACATGAAACAGGGAATTCTGTTTTGGTTCTGCCTCAAGACCAAGAATTAGCCAGACAAGATAGGCAGAACCGTGACAAAAGTAGTTTTTTTCACTTTAAGAGTGAAGTTCCTCATTCTCCATCCACAGATACAGGTTTATAACCCAAGTAGCAAAGTTTTTTATTCTCTTTAAGCTTGAAGTTCCTCATTCTCTGACCACAGTTACAGGTTTATAACCCAAGTAGCAAAGTTTTTTTTTTTTTCACTTTAAGCTTGAAGCTCATCATTCTCCAACCACAGATAGAGGTTTATAACCCAAGTAGCACAGTTGTTTTTTCACTCTATAAGTGAAGCTCCTCATTCTCCAACCACAGATAGAGGTTTATAACCCAAGTAGCAAAGTTTTTTATTCACTTTAAGAGTGAAGTTCCTCATTCTCCAACCACAGATAGAGGTTTATAACCCAAGTAGCAAAGTTTTTTTTTTTTTCACTTTAAGCTTGAAGCTCATCATTCTCCAACCACAGATAGAGGTTTATAACCAAAGTAGCACAGTTGTTTTTTCACTCTATAAGTGAAGCTCCTCATTCTCCAACCACAGATAGAGGTTTATAACCCAAGTAGCAAAGTTTTTTTTTCACTTTAAGCTTGAAGCTCCTCATTCTCCATCCACAGATACAGGTTTATAACCCAAGTAGCAAAGTTTTTTATTCACTTTGAGCTTGAAGTTCCTCATTCTCTGACCACAGTTACAGGTTTATAACCCAAGTAGCAAAGTTTTTTATTCTCTTTAAGCTTGAAGTTCCTCATTCTCCAACCACAGATACAGGTTTATAACCCAAGTAGAAAAGTCTTTTTTTTTTCACTTTAAGCTTGAAGTTCCTCATTCTCCAACCACAGATACAGGTTTATAACCCAAGTAGCAAAGTCTTTTTTTTTCACTTTAAGCTTGAAGTTCCTCATTCTCCAACCACAGATACAGGTTTATAACCCAAGAAGCAAAGTAGTTTTTTCACTTTAAGAGTGAAGTTCCTCATTCTCCATCCACAGATACAGGTTTATAACCCAAGTAGAAAAGTCTTTTTTTTTCACTTTAAGCTTGAAGTTCCTCATTCTCCAACCACAGATACAGGTTTATAACCCAAGTAGCAAAGTTTTTTTTTTCACTTTAAGCTTGAAGCTCCTCATTCTCCATCCACAGATACAGGTTTATAACCCAAGTAGCAAAGTTGTTTTTTCACTCTATGAGTGAAGCTCCTCATTTTTCAACCACAGATACAGGTTTATAACCGAAGTAGCAAAGTTTTTTTTTTCTCTTTAAGCTTGAAGTTCCTCATTCTCTGACCAGAGTTACAGGTTTATAACCCAAGTAGCAAAGTTGTTTTTTCACTCTATGAGTGAAGCTCCTCATTTTTCAACCACAGATACAGGTTTATAACCGAAGTAGCAAAGTTTTTTTTTTCTCTTTAAGCTTGAAGCTCCTCATTCTCCATCCACAGATACAGGTTTATAACCCAAGTAGCAAAGTTGTTTTTTCACTCTATGAGTGAAGCTCCTCATTTTTCAACCACAGATACAGGTTTATAACCCAAGTAGCAAAGTCTTTTTTTTTTCACTTTAAGCTTGAAGCTCCTCATTCTCCAACCACAGATACAGGTTTATAACCCAAGAAGCAAAGTAGTTTTTTTCACTTTAAGAGTGAAGTTCCTCATTCTCCATCCACAGATACAGGTTTATAACCCAAGTAGCAAAGTTTTTTCTTCTCTTTAAGCTTGAAGTTCCTCATTCTCCAACCACAGATACAGGTTTATAACCCAAGTAGCAAAGTTTTTTTTTTTTTCACTTTAAGCTTGAAGCTCCTCATTCTCCAACCACAGATACAGGTTTATAACCCAAGTAGCACAGTTGTTTTTTCACTCTATAAGTGAAGCTCCTCATTCTCCATCCACAGATACAGGTTTATAACCCAAGTAGCAAAGTTTTTTCTTCTCTTTAAGCTTGAAGTTCCTCATTCTCTGACCACAGTTACAGGTTTATAACCCAAGTAGCAAAGTTTTTTTTTTTTTCACTTTAAGCTTGAAGCTCATCATTCTCCAACCACAGATAGAGGTTTATAACCCAAGTAGCACAGTTGTTTTTTCACTCTATAAGTGAAGCTCCTCATTCTCCAACCACAGATAGAGGTTTATAACCCAAGTAGCAAAGTTTTTTATTCACTTTAAGAGTGAAGTTCCTCATTCTCCAACCACAGATAGAGGTTTATAACCCAAGTAGCAAAGTTTTTTTTTTTTTCACTTTAAGCTTGAAGCTCATCATTCTCCAACCACAGATAGAGGTTTATAACCCAAGTAGCACAGTTGTTTTTTCACTCTATAAGTGAAGCTCCTCATTCTCCAACCACAGATAGAGGTTTATAACCCAAGTAGCAAAGTTTTTTTTTCACTTTAAGCTTGAAGCTCCTCATTCTCCATCCACAGATACAGGTTTATAACCCAAGTAGCAAAGTTGTTTTTTCACTCTATGAGTGAAGCTCCTCATTTTTCAACCACAGATACAGGTTTATAACCCAAGTAGCAAAGTTTTTTTTTTCTCTTTAAGCTTGAAGTTCCTCATTCTCTGACCACAGTTACAGGTTTATAACCCAAGTAGCAAAGTCTTTTTTTTTTCACTTTAAGCTTGAAGTTCCTCATTCTCCAACCACAGATACAGGTTTATAACCCAAGAAGCAAAGTAGTTTTTTTCACTTTAAGAGTGAAGTTCCTCATTCTCCATCCACAGATAGAGGTTTATAACCCAAGTAGCAAAGTTTTTTATTCTCTTTAAGCTTGAAGTTCCTCATTCTCTGACCACAGTTACAGGTTTATAACCCAAGTAGCAAAGTTTTTTTTTTTTCACTTTAAGCTTGAAGCTCATCATTCTCCAACCACAGATACAGGTTTATAACCCAAGTAGCACAGTTGTTTTTTCACTCTATAAGTGAAGCTCCTCATTCTCCAACCACAGATAGAGGTTTATAACCCAAGTAGCAAAGTTTTTTATTCACTTTAAGAGTGAAGTTCCTCATTCTCCAACCACAGATACAGGTTTACAACCCAAGTAGCAAAGTTTTTTTTTTCACTTTAAGCTTGAAGTTCCTCATTCTCCAACCACAGATAGAGGTTTATAACGAAAGTAGCACAGTTTTTTATTCTCTTTAAGCTTGAAGTTCCTCATTCTCCAACCACAGATACAGGTTTATAACCCAAGTAGCAAAGTCTTTTTTTTTCACTTTAAGCTTGAAGTTCCTCATTCTCCAACCACAGATACAGGTTTATAACCCAAGTAGCAAAGTCTTTTTTTTTCACTTTAAGCTTGAAGTTCCTCATTCTCCAACCACAGATACAGGTTTATAACCCAAGAAGCAAAGTAGTTTTTTCACTTTAAGAGTGAAGTTCCTCATTCTCCATCCACAGATACAGGTTTATAACCCAAGTAGCAAAGTCTTTTTTTTTCACTTTAAGCTTGAAGTTCCTCATTCTCCAACCACAGATACAGGTTTATAACCCAAGAAGCAAAGTAGTTTTTTCACTTTAAGAGTGAAGTTCCTCATTCTCCATCCACAGATACAGGTTTATAACCCAAGTAGCAAATTTTTTTTTTCACTTTGAGCTTGAAGTTCCTCATTCTCTGACCACAGTTACAGGTTTATAACCCAAGTAGCAAAGTTTTTTTTTTTTCACTTTAAGCTTGAAGCTCATCATTCTCCAACCACAGATACAGGTTTATAACCCAAGTAGCACAGTTGTTTTTTCACTCTATAAGTGAAGCTCCTCATTCTCCAACCACAGATAGAGGTTTATAACCCAAGTAGCAAAGTTTTTTATTCACTTTAAGAGTGAAGTTCCTCATTCTCCAACCACAGATAGAGGTTTATAACCCAAGTAGCAAAGTTATTTTTTTTCACTTCAAGCTTGAAGTTCCTCATTCTCTGACCACAGTTACAGGTTTTTAACCCAAGTAGCAAAATTGTTTTTTCACTCTATGAGTGAAGCTCCTCATTCTCCAACCACAGATAGAGGTTTATAACCCAAGTACCAAAGTTTTTTATTCACTTTAAGAGTGAAGCTCTTCATTTTCCAACCACAGATACAGGTTTATAACCCAAGTAGCAAAGTTTTTTTTCACTTTAAGCTTGATGTTCCTCATTCTCCATCCACAGATACAGGTTTATAACCCAAGTAGCAAAGTTTTTTTTTTCACTTAAAGAGTGAAGTTCCTCATTCTCCAACTTTAAGGTTTATAACCCAAGTAGCAAAGTTGTTTTTTTCACTTTAAGCTTGAAGTTCCTCATTCTTCCTCATTTAACTGTTTGCACTAAGTAAGGGAAATAGGGGTGGTTGTAGTAGGTGGGGTCCAGGTGGCATTTCATGGATATAAATGTTGAAACCAAACCTCCATCTATCTCATCTGAGCTGAAACAGTTTGTGACAGGACACAAGGTATCTCCAAAAAGGGTAAGAGAATGGCATTTTTATATTCCAATTGGATCAACTTTCCTACTGTTTAATGGTTCATACTGTAGATTAAGTGGAAACAGCAAAACATCTTAGATTCACCTATTTTTCATTCGCCATAAATTAACCTCTTTTTTGTCCTTTTTTGAGTGTCATATATATACATTTATGTATGGTGTCATATAAAAACCTGTGTTGACAAGTGGAGAACAAACGTTTTTATAAAGAAAGTTTATGACGTTGGGTTACCATGTTTTATGGACCCATGAATGAAGTCTTAATATTTAACTGCCCTAAAGTATGATTTGTACTATTACTTCTGATTCATTATCTGCTATAAGTAAATAACTAAAAGAATAACAAAGTGCAGTTATTGTTCAAATTAAATGCTCTTAATACAATATATAAAAACGATATGTTAAGGAATGTTTGTATGCAGTATCAAGCACTATAATGAGCTGTTTGTACATGTAAAATTTTTTTGACTAGATTTGACTAGTCTAGCAGAATCATCAACAGTGTCATGATTAAGAATTAAGATCTTTAAAGACAATTAAGCTTTATGCATAAATTGTTATTGTGTACTTACAGTGCATCCTCAAATTATGCACAGCGCTTCAGTTTGTCCACATGTTGTTAATGTTACAACCTTATTCCAAAATGGATTAAATTCAGAATATTCCTCAAAATTCTACAAACGAACCCCATAATGACAACGTGAAAGAAGTTTGTTAAAAATCTTCTACAAATTTATTACGAATAAAAAACGAAAAAAGACCATGTACATAAGTATTCACAGCCTTGCTCAATACTTTGTTGAAGAACCTTTGGCACCAATTACAGCCTCAAGTCTTTTTGAGTATGAAGCTACAAGCTTGTCACACCTATTTTGGGGTAGTTTCTCCCATTCTTCTTTGCTGGACCTCTCAAGCTCCACCAGGTTGGATGGGGAGTGTCGGTGCACAGCCACTTTCAGATCTCTCCAGAAATCTGCAATCGGGTTCAAGTCTGGGCCACTCAGGGACATTCACAGAGTTTAACTTTTTTTTTTTTTTTTTATGCATTTGGCATACGCTATTATCCAAAACGACGTACATTGCATTGTCCTATACATTTATACGTAGGTATGTGCAATCCCCTGGGATTGAACCCACAACCTTGCGCTGTCAACGCATTGCTCTTACCACTGAGCTACAGGAAAGGAATCTTTGTTCAATCAGACCAGAGAATTTTGTTTCTCATAGTCTGAGAGTCCTTCAGGTGCCTTTTTGGCAAACTCCAGGCAGGCTGTCATGTGCCTTTTACCAGGGGTGGTTGCCGTCTGGCCACTCTGCCATACATGCCTGATTGGTGAAGTGCCTCAGAGATGGTTGTTCTTCTGGAAGGTTTCCTCTCTCCACAGAGACATGCTGGAGCTCTGTCAGAGTGACCATCGGGTTCTTGATCACCACCCTGACTAAGGCCCTTCTTCCCCGATCGCTCAGTTTGGCCGGGCGGCCAGCTCTATGAAGAGTCCTGGGCTCTCATTTATATAACTGTGCGTTGGATCCTTACTAAAAGTGTACGTGTGCCCGAAAGCCAGAAACAGTGCACAGCAAAAAATATTCAGACTTCTAAAACCGTGCATACGCACACATGTAAACAATTTTCGCTTTATAAATCAAAGATCACTTGCAAGTGTGCGTATGTGAATCAGCCTCATATCACGCCCCGTACATCAACTGAATATGCCACAGGTAGACTCCAATCAAATTGTGGCAACATCTCAAGGAAGATCAATGGAAACAGGATGCAACTGAGCTCAATTTTGAGTGTCAAGTCAAAGGCTTTGAATACTTATGTACATATGCTATTTTTTTTTAATACATATGCAAAGATTTCAAACAAACTTCTTTCACGTTGTCATTATGGGGTTCTCTTTGTAGAGTTTTGAGGAAAATAATGAATTTAATCCATTTTCGAATAAGGCTGTAACATAACAAAATGTGGAAAAAGTGAAGCGCTGTGAATGCTTTCCGGATAAACTGTATGCCTAGTAGTTTGTAGATTAGGTTGTGCCTGCATGTAGCCTCAATTAATTAAATGTCTGCAGTCAAAAGATGTGTCAGGTTCGGTTAAATGAGCCAACGAGTATGTTTGTTGTGTATTACTGTTACATATAAGTAAGTATAAAGTGCTTACACTGCACGCAAGCAATATTAATTATGACCATTATAATCAATGATGCTATTTGCATATACATCAATTTACCCAAAAATACATCAATCAATCGAACACACTGCAGATTTTTCAAACACATAAATAAAGGGTGGAGATGGCACAGTGGCTCCCTGGTTAGCACTGGTGTCTTACAGCAAGAAGGTCCCTTGTTCGACCCCTGGCTGGGACAGGAAGCCTTTCTGTGTGAAGTTAGCATGTTCTACCTGTGTCAGCGTGGGTCTCCGCCAAGCAACCAAAGGCACGTCGGTGGGGTTCGTTCGAATAATCGAAGTTGTCCCATCCCTTATTTGCGTATGGATCACCTTGAGTAAAGATTTACTAGTGAGACTATACAACATCATCAATCGGCTGACATTCACATACACACACAAACAAAGTACTGAAAGAGTGTATTTTTCATTTTTCCACATAACATTGGCGTGAGAGTGCAATTTCAAAATTGGAGTGGAATTTTCTGCAACTGATTTACTGACAAGGCGTACATTAATAAAAACAAATCCTCTCCCTAGGCTCCACTAACAATTTCCTTGAAGACTTTGTACAACGCTTTTATTGCTGGAAGCATCATGCATGAACTACCATATGTTTACTTATAAAGACTAGATCAAAATATCAAACTAACTGAGCACAAATATCGCAACTCCTACAGCACTTCTGACTTTAAAAATATTGATTTCTTTGTTTTGAACAGAAACAGAAGCCATGACTGAAATTTCAAAGGTATATCGTAGCCTTACAACAGCTGAGGACATGAGAAACCAAACTAAACTTCAAATGCGGCCCTATGCCAACTGGGAAGAATATCTAACACCGGCACCACTTTCAATAGCCATCCTGGGAGAGCTGGTTCACATATCATCCTCAGACGATTTCTCTCTATATAAAAGTACTCCCCCACCTACTAACCCACCTCCTACCCCACCTACTACCCCACCTCTCTACAAATACATTAAATACCCTGATTCCTTCCGTGCTTGCCTCATGCAAGTGTGTAACTCTGGTTGGAGGGCATTTAACGAGGCCCATAAGAGCATGGATCAGATTCGCCTTCACACATACCAAGTTCCACAATACATGAAAAATTCTGTCAAGATTCTATTCGAAGGCACTGATGAAGTTGTCCAAGCGCTTCTTCCTGGTCAGCTGAAAAATATCAGTGACATTGCAGATGAATGTGTGCAGTTGTCTGGAGAAACTGAAAAAAAATTCACTTGTGTCATCAACATCATCAGCGAGCTGCTAGAAGCCTGTTTTAGTGCAAAGAAGTGTTATGGGGACGAGTGGAAAAAACTCAAGATGGAACACGATGAGGCAAAACTGAGAGAGCAGTCAATTCGAGCAGCCAATGACAGGACACAGAAGGCAATAATTGCGATGGAGAAGGAACTGGAGCAGGCTCACCTCAACTACCAAAAAGCTATGGATTCTCTGCCAACAGGATGGGAAATGATTGGTATGGATTTTGTGAGTGGGATTACACAGAGCATTACATGCTTGGTTGATGGAGTGACACATGCTATTAGTAACCGAGGTAGCATGACGTGTTCTAAACCTGATACTGTAAGCCATGATAAAGATGTAGGAAGAGATATGATTGATGAAATAATGGCATATAGCAAGTCATTAGAAATATTATCTTATGCTCAGAGAATCCAGAATGAAATGGGTGTGAAAAGTGAAAATGATGAAATTGATTGGAAAAATCTGTATGATCAGAAAGAAGCAGCCACAAAAAGTGATAACATAAAAATACAGCTCAAAAGAATCAGTGATGATTTAGAAAAAAACGGTGACTGCACAGCAAAGAATCAAGCCCAGAATTTATGCAAGAAGGGAATTGAAATCTGCCAAAGTTTGGCAAAATATGCACCAGATGGCAAATGTGACGAAGTCAACAGCAAAAAAATTATAGTTGATGTCTTGGATCTTTATAATTCAGCAGTTCAGTTTGATTGCAAAAGCAAAGACGCCACAAATTCTCCAGCCATTTCTGCAAAGCCACCAATGATGTCTAAAGAAGAAAACAAGTCTGGGAGATTTTCACAGATGGTGGTAGAAAATGCACGACTTCAAATAGAGCAGACCCGAGCTCAGATGAACCAGACAAGAGAGAGCTATGAGAAGTGTTACGATAAACTAGAGATTAACCAGAAAGAACTCGATAAAGTCCTGATCACAATGAGAAATTGTGATTTGAAAACTATCGACTTCAACACAACCATAAAGATGCTGGTCAAAGGAATGGAGGCAATGGGGAGAGTGCAGGTGCAGTGGCAGAAGATGGTTCACTTCTTTCAGATGGTTTCTAACCTAGTGAAAACCAGCATGAGCACAACTCTCAAAAACTTTGTCACAACCGCTGGAGACACTCAAAATCTCTCTTACAATGCAAAGCTTTTCTCAAAAGATATGCTGTACACCCAAGCCTTCCAAGCCTGTAACATTGCTAGCCTAGTCAACATGATCTCTGACACATATGTGGATGTTTCCAACAAGTACCTCATGGACCGTATCAGCTCACTGGGCAAACTAATGACCATGGATATAAAGGACCAAGCATTTATGAGAGAGCTACATGAGCTCAGAGAAGCCTGTGATGATGCACAGAATGGCATTAAAAACCTTGTGCTAAAAAACAAAGAAGAGTTTGACAAGAATAGCAATGCAAGATTTGAAAATATTAACAGACAGCTGGGTCCCATTTTGCCAGATGCTCATCCAGAGCAAATCAAGAGCATTACAGCTGCAGTTGAATCTGGATTCAGTATAGCAGACGAAGATCAATACTGCTGAGTTAAGGTACTGCAAAAAGTGTTAGTTCCGAAGATTTTTTTTTTCTTTAACACGTAGTACCTCAGGGTTATTTTAGACAAGTTTGCTCATGCTACTATTGAGAAGCCTTTCAGTTTTAAATCTAAATGTATTCAGATACAGTATTTGACTCAAGAAACATCATGAAATTTTGTAATATTAAAGTCATGTATCACCTTATTTTGATTTCAGCTTTGTCTATGTGATAGCATTGTTGGTTAAAATAGTTGCAGTTATCCTGAACTAAATAACTGTGTATCTATGTTTCTTTTTAGAAAATACGAGAAAAGACAAAAGCATCATCCACTCATGTCATCCCTCTGTTTCTAAAATGGTGATCAAGATTAAGTGTGGAAATTGGAGAAGATGTTTGAGTGTTTTCTTGTACTTATTATGTTTAATTATGGATTTCTGTTAGGGTTTAAGTGGTACTTTAAGCGGTAGATGATGAGAGCACAGAAATTGCTATTTTAGATCAGCTTTTATTGTATTTGTTACTATATTCTCTTCTGAACTTGATTTTAATTACATGTAATGGACTCTTATGCTCTCCGATGTATCCTTCTTCAGAATAACTAACATTGAACAACCAATTCCAATCTGATTAGTCTGACACTGACACGAGAGTCTGATGCCCTAAACAGTGTCCTATACACCATGAAGTCGCTCACACATCACTGGAGCACTTATGTCGATTGTGAACATGATTTTTTTTTCATTCATTTATATATTCATTTGTTTGTTTATGGGTACATTTGTTATTTTATTCAATTCAACTTAAATCATATTAAAGCAAATTAGTAAATCCACTGTATGCAGAGCGGAAAGTGTGTCTCACTCTCAAGCGCTTTTTGCCACCGTGTTGCTTTTTTTGTTGCCGTTGCCATGGTGAATTGTAATATTAGAGCGCCATTAATAATATCATTAAGCATGGCTTGTTGTAGTTGTGGTGCAAGCACTTAACACAAAGTAAATCTACTCAACTCAACTTTATTTATATAGCCTTTTATACAATTTTCATGGTTACAAAGCAGCTGTACATGAGACACATTTAATACAAGTATGAATTCTAAAGCAGCCCCCCGGCCAGGCAGATAGTGCAAAACAATATGCAAACGGTGGTGAGGAACCCAAAACTCCCATCAAGAAAAAAAACCTCAGGGGAACCCAGGCCCAACCAGGGGATTCCAGTTCCTCTCTGGCAAAAGCTGCTGCCTCTGCACAAGCTCAACAGTGCTTGCACAACAAGGCTTAGTAAAAATATAAAAATTAAGGATTTAAGATTATCATTAACAATCTAATAGCATTTGAAATGTTGTAGGAAAAACAAAGTTGTCGCGTCCTTTATCCAGCTCTATCCTCTTAGCTCTTGTCAGGTCACCGCTTCCCATTCTCAGCTCTGCCATCAGGTCTGGGCATGAACTGCATCCTGCGGTAACCTTGGAACAAAGAGACAAGACTGGCTGAGAGTAGAGTACTGTTCTGCACTCTTTGATGCAACAAGTACATCATTTGTTGTTGGATGTGTTCCTGGTTCCGGTTGATCTAAATAATGCAGCCTAAATCCTCTGAGGATTAATATTATGGAGGTATAGTGTATACAAGATTAAAAAGATGAGTCTTTAGTCTAGATTTAAACTGACAGAGTGTGTCTGCCTCCCGGACCGTGCAGGGAAGAATATTCCAAAGTTTAGGCGCTAGATAAGAAAAGGATCTACCACCTGCACTTGATTTTGAAATTCTAGGTATTACCAACTGACAGGACCCCTTAGAGCGTAATGTACGTGGAGGTCTGTAATACAATAGAAGTTCATTCAAATACTGCGGCGCTAGACCATGTAGGGCTTTATAGGTAAAAAGTAAGATCTTAATGTTAATGCGATGCTTTATAGGTAACCAGTGCAAGGTTGACAGAACCGGGGTTATATGCTCATACTTTTTTGTACGTGTAAGAACTCGAGCTGCCGCGTTTTGAACCAGTTGCAGTTTTTGTAATAGGCCCGCAGGGCAACCACCTTAAAGTGCATTACAGTAATCTAGTCTTGATGTCATGAATGGATGAATTAATTTCTCTGCATCTGACAGTGACAGCATATGACGTAATTTAGATATATTCTTAAAATGGAAAAATGCAATTTTACATGTGTTGGCGACATGGCTTTCAAATGACAGAGTACTATCGAATACAACACCAAGATTCTTATCTGATGACGAGGATTTTATGGAGCATCCGTCAATAGTTAAGCAGTATTCTTGGTTGTTACGCATAGCAGTTTTCGGTCCAGTAAGTAACACTTCTGTTTTGTTTTACTCATCCACATTTTTAAGTCAACTATGCAATCCTTTATTCGATGAAGCTGCTGGGTTTCATGACGCTTCGAGGAAATATAAAGTTGAGTATCATCAGCATAACAGTGAAAGCTAATTCCGTGTCACTTTATTAAAAAAAATCTACCCAGGGTTTATTAATCTACCCAATAGTTTTAAATTACAATCTACCCAGGGTTTATTGAACTAACTCAAATCAGCTGTTCTGAAACCAAAAACTCGGTCAGGGTTCTGTGCTTCCTGATTCGAGATTTCATGCCTTGTGGACGGGACCGTGACAGTATCATGTCTTGTGTGTATGTTTTGTTTTGTGTGGAGACACGTGGCGCTATGTTTTGACCTTTCGCCGCGTGTCTTCCTGTTTTTCGTTTAGCTCCGCCCCCTTGTTTCTCCGTTTGTGTCCCATTAGTGTTTTATCTCCCTCACCTGCTCCATCTTCTCGCCAGATTTCCCAGTAGTGTTTAGTGTTGTCACCTGCCCGTCTCCGTCCCTGTGCAATCTCCCTATTTAGTTTCCCTCATGCCTTGTCGGTTCATTGTTGTTTCTTGTCTTCCCCTGCGTTACTCTTCCAGACGGATTTTGGATTGCCCTGTTCCTGTTTCCTGCAACGATTGTGAGTTCTGTCTTTGGATTTCGTGGATTTTCGAGCAAATACCTTTTCACAACACTGTATACCTCTTTCACATTATTAATGTCCATACAAAAAAATGGGCTTATAAACGAGAGGTTAAAAACATCTTCAAAATGTAATTTTCTAACATCCCAACCAGAATTTTCATAATATTAACACGTATTACTGAATGCTGTTATTTTTAATAAATCACATTAATTTAATACATCAGTTTATAATAAGAATACACTCAGCAGTGGTTTCTTATGATAATCAACATTTATTATCTTTTATAAATTGCTTTGATAATAATACTTGTTACTAGCGTCATATGCGACCAAAAGGTTACAGAACAGAGATATTTTTGCAACATTTTTCTGGTAACATTACAAAACAGTTCAACTATTTATTTTTTGTTGTTATTGTTGGATAATGTACTAACAATAAGCAAGTTTAAAGTCATTTGTTTTATAACAAACATAATATCTTTGATATTGTGACTATGTGCACTCAAACAGTTTAAAAGTTACTTTTTTATAATGGTTCTTGGTTACACTTTACACCAGGGGCCTGTTACAAAAAGGAGGTTCAACCAATACGGAGTTAAAATGTGAACTCTTGAGTCGTTTTATACAGAGGTGCAAAACTTTGAGTTTGTCAGGCTTGTATGAGAGGCAGGTGGTGGTAAAAGGAGACTTTTATTAAATAAACCAAAACAAAACCCCACGATGGTGCAAAACAGAGATTCGTACTCGGAAAAGTGACAAACAGAAAACTTTTCACGAGGGGAACAAAACAAAACAAGATAGCTGATAAATAATAAATCCAAAAGGATAATGGGCGTGGCATCAATGCAGCAATCCCATTTCACTACATTAATAAAGGTATTGCACAACAAAACAGTAATATAATATAAACATACTAACTAAACTAGACT
The DNA here is from genome assembly GCF_015846415.1 of Triplophysa dalaica. Taxonomy (NCBI): domain Eukaryota; kingdom Metazoa; phylum Chordata; class Actinopteri; order Cypriniformes; family Nemacheilidae; genus Triplophysa; species Triplophysa dalaica. The sequence goes on along the minus strand of NW_026622635.1, from coordinate 670,464 downwards.
TACTTGACAAGGAAACAGGAACAAGGAACAAGATCATACGAACAGCATACAGCTACAGACAGCAACAGACAGCAACATCTACAAAAGCTACAAGGTATGGTACACAATGACCGTGCACAGGACAATGAACACGATGGTGTTTTAAAGGGTGACAAACACAGGATCGGGGGAACAGATGCTGGGCATTAAGCACTAAGGAGAGGCTGACGGGGAACGAGATGGCGGGAACAATGACGCAGACCGGAGAGAGAGAGAGTATGCAGACACATAGGTGCTACAACAGTCTCTCTCCCACCATGTAACTAAAGGCTATGTCATGGCTCCACAGAAAAACAAGAATAAAACATGACATGATAGTGGAACCATGACAAATACAGTGTCAAGTTTTTAATTTTGTTGGTTTACATCTGATGGTTCATTAAAGAGAGATTTATAAAGTGCACCTCTCAGATACGTTTACATAATAGTTGTTTGATTATTAATTAGACCATAAGGATTACTAAATATGGGCTGCAGAAATTATTTATTTAAAATAAAAACTAAATTTTCTCTTCCTTTGCCGTTATATGTGTTCAAATCCAACCCATTATTATTTCATGTACTCTTTAAATATCTAATTATATCTTAATATTTTAGTTATAATTCACAGATCATAAATCTAGATAAACTAATTCAAAGATCATTATCACTACTGATAATGTCTGAAGAGTGCTGCCATAACCGGGTCTTCCTCAGGTTTTTCTTCAGCTCTTGTTTCCATCTTTTTAATTGACGTTGCACATAGGTGGCTGGATTCTCTGTATCTGTCATCTGATCTCCCTTCAGTGCTTTTGGATCTATGCGGGTTGGGTATTCTCTTCTCTCTCTCAGGTAATCGAGCGATCAATCCATCCAAGTCCAGTGTGGCCCAAGGCACATAATGTGGTTGTTGATTTTTTATCAAGATCTCTTTGAATGGGTTGCTTGTAGAGAAGGTTGCTGATGCTGATCTTCTCAGTCTCCCCCCTTCTCTGAGCCAGGCTGGCTGTGGCTGTTTCTTATCAATGTCTTCTCAACAGATGTTTCCAGACATCCATTTGTATTCTCTCCTTGGGCAACCTTGGGATATTCTTGCTTCTTCCTGTTGTTCGGTCACCAGATGTCTCCCTCTGCTGGTGTCATCTGGTTTTCTTTGTTACAGGGTTGGTGTTTTTTTTTTTAGATTAGATTCAACTTTATTGTCATTACACATATACAGAAGGAATGTTCTATGACAATATGACAGTCGGTATGTACTAGAACAATATATACAGAAGGCTATATACTGTGAACATTAATGTACAGGTGGTAATGAACAGATAACAACATAGACTAAACAAAAGTGCAAGTGACTTGAGTGTGCATTAGTTACAGACATTAGCTATTAAAGTTACAGTGCAGTAGATGAGTTGATGCGGTTATTAAAGGGTACGGTGCAGTACATGAGTTAATATAGTTATTGAAGTTATAGTGCAATGCATGAGTAGATGCAGTTATACAGTTACAGTGCAGTAGATGAGTTAATGCAGTTATTGAAGTTACAGTGCAGTAGATGCATTAATGCGGTTATTAAGGTTACAGTGCAGTAGACGAATTAATGCGGTTATTAAGGTTACAGTGCAGTAGACGAATTAATGCAGTTATTGAAGTTACAGTGCAGTAGATGCGTTAATGCAGTTATTAAGGTTACAGTGCAGTAGATGAGTTAGTGCAGTTATTGAAGTTACAGTGCAGTAGATGAGTTAATGCGGTTATTAAGGTTACAGTGCAGTAGATGAGTTAGTGTGGTTATTAAGGTTGCAGTGCAGTAGATGAGTTAGTGCAGTTACACAGTTACAGTGCAGTAGATGAGTTAGTGCAGTTATTGAAGTTACAGTGCAGTAGATGCGTTATTGCGGTTATTAAGGTTACAGTGCAGTAGACGAGTTAATGCAGTTATTGAAGTTATAGTGCAATAGATGAGTAGATGCAGTTATTTATGCAATGATGCAATAATGCAATACAGGAGTTACAGTGACGTAGAGAAGTTGGTGCAGTTATTGAAGTTATAGTGCAGTAGATGAGTTAGTGCAGTTATGAAAGTTACAGTGCTGTAGATGAGTTAGTGCAGTTATACAGTTACAGTGCAGTAGATGAGTTAGTGCAGTTATACAGTTACAGTGCAGTAGATGAGTTAGTGCAGTTATTGAAGTTACAGTGCAGTAGATGCGTTAATGCGGTTATTAAGGTTACAGTGCAGTAGATGAGTTAGTGCAGTTACACACTGACAGTGCAGTAGATGAGTTAGTGCAGTTATTGAAGTTATAGTGCAGTAGATGCGTTAATGCGGTTATTAAGATTACAGTGCAGTAGATGAGTTAGTGCAGTTATTGAAGTTACAGTGCAGTAGATGCGTTAATGCGGTTATTAAGATTACAGTGCAGTAGATGAGTTAATGCAGTTATTGAAGTTATAGTGCAATAGATGAGTAGATGCAGTTAGTTATGCAATGATGCAATACATGAGTTACAGTGCAGTAGAGAAGTTGGTGCAGTTATTGAAGTTACAGTGCAGTAGATGAGGTAATGCAGTTATGAAAGTTACAGTGCCGTAGATGAGGTAATGCAGTTATGAGAGTAGTCCATTAGTGCAAATGAGCATTCAGTGTAATATTCCTGGTGTGCAAATGAGCAGTATAGAGTGCAAATGATGCTATGTGTGTAAATAGTCCGGTAGAGCAGATACATGAAGTACTGGTGTGTACAGTTCAGTCATGCATGGCAGCCCTGTAGTGCAATGTCAACTATGTAATAGCAGCATTACAGTGTAAGTTATGAGGGGTAGTGGAATCAGTGGGGGACAGAGTTCAATAATGAAACAGTTCTGGGAAAAAAGCTGTTTCCTAGCCTGCTGGTTCTTGCCTGTAGGCACCTGAAGCGCATTCCGGAAGGCAGGAGAGTAAACAGTCTATGAGCAGGGTGAGAGGAGTCCTTGATAATGCTGCGAGCTCGATGCAGACAGCGTTTCTTCTGGATGACCTCAATGGAAGAGAGTGTAGTTCCTGTGATGCGCTGGGCTGTTTTCACTACCCGCTGCAGTGTCTTGCGCTTAGCAACAGAACAGTTCCCGTACCAGACTGTGACACAGTTGGTCAGGATAGTCTCTATCGTGCAGCGATAGAAGTTCACCAGGATAGTTGAAGACAGTTGGTTCTTCTTCATTGTCCTCAGAAAGAAGAGACGCTGGTGAGCCTTCTTGACCAGGCATGAGGTGTTGGTGGTCCAGGACAGGTCCTCCGAAATATGGGTCCCCAGGAACTTAAAACTGGAAACACGTTCAACAGCCATCCCGTTAATGTGGATGGGGTCGTGTGTGCCTCCTTTCGCCTTCCTGAAGTCCACGATGATCTCCTTTGTTTTGGAGGTGTTAAGGAGCAGTTTGTTGTTTGAGCACCATGTGGCCAGGTGCCATACCTCCTCCCTGTAAGCAGTCTCATCGTTGTTGCTGATGAGACCAATCACTGTTGTATCGTCTCCGAAATTGATGACGGAGTAAGGGCCATTCACAGGTCTGCAGTCGAGTGTGAAAAGGGAGTAGAGAAAGGGGCTCAGTACGCAGCCCTGTGGTACACCAGTGTTGAGGGTGATGGTGGTGGAGCAGATGTGGCCTAACCTAATAAGCTAAGGCCTGTTCGTCAGGAAGTCCATAATGTGTTGTTTCATCAACTAGGAAATGTCTCCCTCTGCTGGTGGCGTCTTACAACCCCATCATACAGGCACATGGCTTCTCGTATCACTGTTATGCTGACGACACCCAGATATACATCTCGTTTCACCCAGACGATACTACTGTAGCAGCTCGCATTACAGCTTGCTGTAACATCTCAGCTTGGATGAAAGGGCATCACCTCCAGCTGAACCCTGCCAAGACAGAATTACTTGTGTTCCCGGCGCACCCTACGGTGCAACACGATCTCAACATCCATCTTGGCAATACCACAATCACTCCTTCCAAAACAGCCAGGAACCTCGGAGTCATATTTGATGAACAGCTGTCCTTCAACTATCACATTGCAAAGACAACACGGTCATGCCGATACGCCTTATTCAACATCTCACGGAGCATGCGGCAAAACTCCTTCTCCAGGCCCTGGTAATCTCAAGGTTGGACTACAGCAATGCTCTCCTTTCTGGTCTTCCTGCAAAGGCTATCAGACCGCTCCAGCTGGTTCAGAACGCAGTAGCACGCCTCGTCTTCCAACAGCCCAAAATGGCTCATGTGACACCCCTTTTCATCTCTCTTCACTGGCTACCGGTCGAAGCTCATATCAGATTCAAGTCATTAACGCTTGCCCAAAGGACTATCTCTGGATCTGCACCGGCTTACTTTCACATCCTCCTGCACCCCTACACCCCTTCAAGATTCTCACAAAAAACACGTGATACTATCATGGTTCTACCCCCAAGGCTGGAAAAGCCTGAACAGAAATGGGAGAACCATGACACATATATAAATTTGCCCCATTTGTTGGATTTTCCCAGATCTAATCACATATGTACATAAACATTTAAAAGATTACATACATAAATGAATATGAATAACAACGGCTTTATTGGGCATTCGGTTGTATTTAAATACAACAAGTTCTGAGACGCAAGTACAGCGTGATTACGTCACAAACATAATAATTACCACCTATCGCCACCTTGCACCATATTGACGGGTAATAATAGATAATGAAGGATTCTTACGAGCCTATCAGTCAAAATGAGGGACAATAAAAAAAGTCTAAAGCAACCTCTGGTGTGTGTATGTTTAAAAATGCGAGTGGTGTATTCAGACAGAGAGAGTTGAGCAGCCGTCAGTTAAACAGAGTGGATGTAGCAGCAGATGATGAGAGAAGATGAAAAGAACAATTGACAACCCTTTCATGAATAATGTTAATTTAAGGCCTGATCGGTCCGAAAATCATAAGCAATGCTCTGACATGGTGCCGTCAACCTTCCCGTTTATATCAAGTGTAACCCCTTTTTTCTGGTTCCTTCTTACAACCACTCCGGGAAGAATAACACGGACACACAGGCGGAGTTCACTTGTCGCATTTACTGAAATATATGAAATGACACCAAATGGCCATTAAACATCTCTTCCGGTCACATACATAACTATCAAAAATGAACAAACATGTGGAAATAAGCAATTGCTAAATACAGAGATAGGAACCAAACGAACACCATGTGCTCCCAAACCACTCGGTTGTAAGTTCGGTACAAAACAAATTCTCCGTCGACTCTATATATCTGTTATGACTCAAATTTGAAATTAAATACCTTTAAGAGAACAATTTGACCTCAAAAACAAATTATATAATGTCTAACTACATTTTACTTCCATTTGACCGGAGTAAGATTCTACACTTACCATTCTCCTCAGCAGTTTACATGTGACTGAGGAGAATATGGCGGACTCCGCTTTAAGTTTTCATTAGCCACCTGTAGGTGTCCTCATATCCTCTTCTTACTGATGCATTTATTTACTACACTTCAACAGTAAATAAATGCAAGATGATAAAACTTTTCTTTTTTTGGCACAATTCAAAACAAACTTCTTTAACCCGTTACACAAGCCCTGGTCCACTTATCTTGAGATCTTTTAAGTTTAAATTTCAGTTTGGTGAAGTACTGTAATCACCAAAACTTTTTTAGTAAATTTAGATTAGATTAGATTAGATTCAACTTTATTGTCATTACACATATACAAGTACAGTGTAACGAAATGTAGTTTAGGTCTAACCAGAAGTGCAATTAGCAAGTGCAGGATATACAGTGTTAATAATTATAGAATACAATATTAGGAAAATACTATACAATGGCCATGTACTATGAAAATATGACAGTCGGTATGTACTACACTGTTAGACCTTTCCATGCATTTCTACAGTAAAATACTGGCAACACTGTTGCCAGCTACTAACTGTGGAACATACATTACAGTAAGTAGCTGGCACAGTATTTTACTGTAACTGAGACTTTACGGTGACTAACTGGCAACAGTATTGCCAGTATTTTACTGTTAATCAAGAATAACAGCTAATAACTGGCATGATTAGTGATAGTTATTTACTGTAATGCAACACAATCACAGTAGAATACTACATATACATTCTGTATATTTAATATTGTAGTCATTCTGCTCCATCAAAAATGCTGCAATTTTATTTAATGGTATTATCTTCTAAAAAGACAAAGAAATTCAAGAGGTTTCAACAAACGTGATTTATTTTCTTTAGCAAAACATGCATACAAAACACAGGACAATCCATAATTACATACGACAATTAAACAAATCACATAATTCAACAAAACTGATTGCTATAAAAATAAATTTTATAAATACAATAAATAAAATAAAAGGAAAGGAAAATATAGAAAATAGGCAAATCTTTAAATGAAATCAAAATTATAAAAAAAACATAAATAATAAAAACAAAAACAATACTAATTACATGTTTTCCACTCAAATTCGGTGAGCCGCTGCAAAAATGTATGTACATGTGGATTCATGGTTTGAACCTTTCTTTTAACCGATGAGCCAGTTTTGCGGCTAGTTCCAGCTTTTACAGCACATTTTGTCCCCTCAGGATTAATCCTCACAAAGAATCTAAAAATCAAATGATTTGTATCAGTTAGTAACAAATCAAACACAGAAACATGAGAAACACTAACAACAACAAATACAGACATGATAGAATATAATTAAAATCATTACTGTGCATATAATGTCTCTTTTAACACTTACCTTTGAATGAGCTCTAGTGTGGCACTGGCCGACTCTTGGTACTCAATATTAAAAACATAGAAGCAAGCAAAAAGAACAGAGAGTGCTGCAGTAAAATCTAGATCCTCATCAATGCAATGTGTCACTTTCCCCTCAATGCTGATCATCCACTTTGATGAAGTAAGAAGTGTATCTCCTGAAAATGAGGCTCACCATCAAAACTCCAAAAACATCTTTACACAATTTATTGAGTACATATTTTCTACTTACCCAGCATGATTAGCCGTGGTGTGGCTAGTAGGTTTAGCTTATTTTCCACTGACATCTTTGTGGAAGTTTTCTTAGAAATGAGATAATAATAGTGAGTGATGCTATAATAGTAATGGATTACCGAAGTGTTTCTAATTCATAAAACCTGAGGTTGTTTCTTAAAATTAAATTCATATTCAAGCCTTATTTATAATCCCAGTCTAAAATGCTTGTTTAAAAGCTTAAATACCCAATAGTTCAACTGAGGCTAATTCCTGGTTTAATTTGAATCCATATCTGTGAAACATTACTTACTAGTGATGTAATGTAATTATTACTTACATCTACTAAAACGAAGAGAGAATTTTCCTTTTCCTTGAAGTATTTCATTGTCAGTAGGATGGCGGAAATGATAGTCTTATGATTGGTTGCTGGTGTGGCTTCAATTTCTTTTAAGAGAGCTTGAACCTCTGGATTCCATTTTAATGTCTGCTTTTGAAAATAGTTTTTAATTCTTTGGCTTTTTCCAGTCAGGCATTCACTGAGGCGACTGTTTATGTCGATCCCTGTAAGGGTTTCAAAGTGATTGCATAGGCCTCTTTTAGTGAATAAGTATGGCCACTCAAGTTCTATGTCACTAATAGCTGGAGGGGGGCATGAATTAATCTTATGCCGCTGACAGATGTAAGTCTCTCGCATTAGGTTGTCCACATCAGACACTTCAGCAGAACTTGGGCCTTCAGATTGAAACTTTTCTAAAACAACCATTCTCTTCATTTCAAGAGATTCTGAGGTCTCTCCATCTGGCAAGGAGGTAGGTTGCCAATTAACGCAACCATAACTGTCTATTTTACATCTAACTTTTTTGACTGTGCAATTGTTCAATTCTTGTTCTGCACTGTTTTTTTGGGTTGACGAATCCTGTACGTTACATTGTCTCTATTAACATGTTCCACCCTGGTTTTCAGCTGTCTTTGAAGCGAACTAGAGCCTTTTCCTATTTGTTCGCCTTCCTCTGAAAAGTCCCCAAAGGTTAAGGGATGTTTAGAAAATATTTTTCTTGCAACTTCCCCACAGTCAGCTAAGTGTGGGTTTGGGCAAAGTTCCCTTATGGCTGCCACAACAGTTCGTACAAACTCTCTCCTTGGTCCAAGTGGAGCATTCTCCTTATTAAGTGCTGCATGAAAAAGGGCTGCAGGCATGCGGTTCCAAGGAATCTCGAACATACTGAGCCAGTCAGAATTTGCAGGAGTATAAGAAGTCGAAGGTTGTTCTGATATGTCAGAGTGAGGTGGTAGTGGGGTTACTGTGGTCACATCCACTTGGCTTATAGATGCTGTAAAAGAAGTAAAAAGCTTCAGACTCCTCATAGACTACATGCTTCACATGGAACAGTTCTATCGAAATGTTCATCTGTTTCGTGTGTTTTACAAAAATGGCATACAAATTTGTGATAGTGATTTATGATAAAATAAAGGTTTTACTTACCTCTTTGTTTGAAGTCCATAATGAGTTTTCGACATTGAATGGGAAATAAAAAGCTCTGAAGGTCTGTCACCTCCACTAGTGCAAGGTCCTGTGTCTTCTCAACTCCAAGCACAAAACAAAGATGATTGAGTACTGTTAGAAGTTTGCTGTTGACCAATTCTGGAAGCACTCTTTTGATTTCTTGTTGAATCACCTCTGTGTCTGCAGTTATAAAGAACATACTGAGTGATGTAATGACACCACAGAAAGGTCTGCCACTTCATACACAGGTAGAGGGTAGTAATCCAAGAGATTATCTGCATTAACACACACGTAATCTGTATATGAGTTGTGAAGAGAGTGAACTCCAAGGTCAGACAAAAACATGGATTCATGAAGTTCTAAAACACAATGAACATCAGTTAGACTAATGAGTATCAGTAATATTTTTCCAAAGATATACCCACAGTTGTTATGGCTTACAACAACAGCAAGGCCACTGGAATATTTGGTTCCTTTGTAAACAACACCAGATACCTCTGAAGTACTCTGAGTGACACAGTTAGCCATCCTTATTGGATTTTGTATTTTTGTATTGTATAACTGCCCATTGTGTTCACGCCCTTCACTAACAGATTGAATTTTAGGAGGGAATAACTGGCCACAAGCAAGAAATGACTGGAGCAACTGATGCCTTTCCACCAATGTTTTGCAAAGATTCACAAAATGATGTAGTTTCCTTACACAGTTCTTAAAATATGAATGTTTGCTTTCAAACCTAAGAGTCCACAAGCGAATAAACGGTCCAAACCGTAGTGTAAGGTCTGCATAGTGCAACAAGTAATGATGCTTTGCTTTCAGTCTCTCATCAGGAAACAATGTACTCCTTTCCGAGACATACTCCTGTGTTAAAAACTTGAGGTAGCCAATCTCATTATGACTAATTTTGGGAGCACAAATCTGCTCAACCATCCCCTTCAGTTTAAGGCACAATTGCCAAACCTCACTTTCCATTGGATTTCGAATTCGATTTCCTACATAAACTGGTAAGAGTCGTAGAAAACACCAGTTCTGTACAGCAGATCCTCCAAGCCGTTTGCCATCTGCTTTAACTGCACATGGTACATTGTTACAGTCACTTCCTAAATGGCTGAATTGTGAAATGGCTCTATTCAACTCATTATAGGTGAAATGCTTTTCAACTGTAACCAAATGTTTAATGTAAACTGCCAAATCATTAGCCACAATACCTTCAAATAAATCGTGGCCTAGACATGGTGGGAGCCCGCCACACACATGAAAAAATTTAAGAAAACTGAATTGAATTTGATACCATCTATCATACGTTGATCGGTAGTAATGAGCTGATCAACGCTATGGGCATAATTGTAGTTTGTTCTTTTTGGGCCAACTTTTAAAGGTTCTTGGTTAAAAGTCTCTCTGTCAATTAAACAGTACCGACAAAAGAATTTGTTGGTACTGAAATTCTCTGAAAAACCTCCTATACAGTGAGATCCAAGGTTTTCCCCACAAATGGCAATAAGCCCTGCTCTTAGAGTAGTGCCATCTACAGACTGAAATCCAGAATCCTCTAAATTTTTCAAATCAGCAACAAGTCTGGAAAATACCTTCTCCTGACCAAATTGTTTAAAGTCCACATCTCTACACAACAAAACAAGCTGCATTGGATCAACTAAGGAGCGGTTGTGTGGCAGAATCTCACGTAGGGTCATGTACACTGCTAGGATCTTATGTTTCTTTTTACCTGAGCCAAGTGGATTTGCAACTTCAAATGCATCCTGATACAAGATAATTGATAATGATGATGGATTCTCATGAAAGATGGCATTTTGCGTGATGCATGTGCCATCCTTTATATCCTCCATTACCTTGTCATCGTGATCAAGCATTTTTGACTGGTTGTTCTGCTCCCTCACCGATGCTTGCTTGAACAGAGATTTTAGGGTTTCTATAACTGGCACATAATGACAAAAGCGTTCTTTACCAGCTGTGTCACTGCCCAGATATATCTGTTTTGGGTGAACAAAGTTGAAGTTCTTTTTAAAGTAGCATTTTCTAGTTTTGTCAGACCTTAACTCACCTTCGTTGTACAAAGTTAACAGATCTTGTGCAAGTAATTCATCAATAATTTTGTGCATCTCACATGACGGTATATCTAATGATGACAGCTTTTCTTTAAGTCTACCTAGCATGGCCTGCATTCCTTGAAATTCCTCAATAAAAGACTGAATTGTACTGGCAGGCAACAACATTTTTGCCTGCATCTTCAAGTAAAACATAGCCAGATTATGTAAAAATGGCTCTTCATTGAATGTATCTATATCACTTTCAATTGACGATGTTGATGGTACCTCAACATTAAGCGACTGATCTGAAGTATTACCTTGTCTATCTGTTGCTGCTGTATCACACTGTTTGAGGAGAACAAACTGCTGCTTTGGACCTGACTGCTTATGCTTTCGTGATAAATGAGTGGTGAAAGATGTTCTCACTCTGAAATATTTCAAGCAACCTTCAACAGGGCAACGAACTTTTCTACCATCTCTAATGTGAATCCGAAGGTGTATGCACAGCTCTGAAAAATTACTAGCCACAAATTCACACCCTGGAAGCTGACAGTGGAATACAGCCTGTGGATGCCTAAGTGTGTCCGATGTTTGTGACTGCCTGTGGTTTCTGTGCATATGTGACCTTAATGAGGAGAATTTCTTAAATATACAAGGGCACTGATGCATTCCACAGGCAAAGTGAAAATTCGTTCTGTGTTGGTGTTTTTTAAAATGTGTATAAAAAACGCCTAGCTGGCGGAAAGGCAAATCACACAGTTTGCATCTGTACATTATGGGTAATGTGACTAAACAATAAAAAATAAACAGAAAAAATAAAGAAACAAGCGGTGGGGTCAGCTGCTGATAAAAAAATAACGTTCAACACTATGGGATAATTAAAGTTGTGAGATGCTAATAGCTATAGCTAACAGGTAGCTTTTTGGAACCAAAAGAGATGGGAGCATATAATAAGAAATGATAAACTTTACCTACATTTGCAGTATATTTAAAAAAACATCTTAATATTTGAAAGGTTTACTCACTCATTGTTGGGGATTCCATTTTAAGTGTTAAACCATGAAAATCCAGTCACTAAGACATTTAACACAGCTCAAGCAAAAGAGCATTAACTAAGAGATCACACACACCTGGTTGCCCTTAAAGGGGCAACACCTTTGCGTTAGGAATCAAGCAGTCAGTGCACATACGTGTGTTTTAATGCATAAATCTTTGTTTTCTGCCTGAAAATCTTACTCGTGGCAATACATAGAGCTGCCTTTGTGACAGTGTAGAAAAAAGTCAGTATTTTACAGCTGAATATTACAGCTGTTATCTGTAATGCGTTTATATAGTTATTAACTGTAATATATTATTTGCGCTACAGAAATGCATCTCATATTTCAGTAAAATACTGTTTACCAATGTTACTGCTAAACACTGGCTATTTTACAGTTATTTACCCTGTAATTTACAGCAAGGTTTAACAGTGTAGAACAATATAACAGAAGGCTATATACTGTGAACATTAATGTACAGGTGGTTATGAACAGATAACAATATAGACTATACAATAGTGCAAGATACTTAAGTGTGCATTAGTTACAGACATTAGTTATTAAGGTTACAGTGCAGTAGATGAGTTGATGCAGTTATTAAAGGTACGGTGCAGTACATGAGTTATTGCAGTTATACAGTTACAGTGCAGTAGATGCAGTTATACATTTACAGTGCAGTAGATGAGTTGATGCGGTTATTAAAGGTACAGTGCAGTAGATGAGTTAATGCAGTTATTAAAGTTACAGTGCAGTAGATGAGTTAATGCAGTTATTAAAGTTACAGTGTTACAGTTAAGTTACAGTTACAGCTTTACATTAATAAAAGCAGGAGAAACACAAAAAAACGGTGGACAACATAAGAAGCAGAGTACAACGGCTAAGATTAAATCATACTGAGGGTAGTAACGTTAAATAATAAATGTAAGGCTTTAATAATAATTTATCATAGCTTTATACAGTGTGATGGAGTTACTTTACACAATTTCACTCATATCTGCAGTGCATTTCAATTAAAAATTTAACTGTTTCATAATTACAGTACAACTGCGTTTTTGGAGATGTGAATTAAATATTTGAATTGTAATTGTGATGTTTCAGCGGAGCGGTGAGTGTGTAATTGTGCACTACTTACGCATTCAGGCGGTCTGCAATACTTTGCCACGCTTTTTCTCTTTGATTTATCACTGTGGCGGTGTTGCCTTTCTTCTTAATTATATCTTTTACCTCCTCGTATGCCTCCATGAGGATTTGTGCTTCCGACGGGAAAAGTATGCGGATCTAGTTGCCATGGTAAATCAGTTAATCTGTGATCTGTGGCGGGGTCTATTTGAGTGAGCCGTGAGCGCGCACCTATCCAGGATTGGTTTCACCTGGCTTAATGAATCCGTGTCTGCTCATCCTGGCTTGGTCTTTGTGCAACCAATTAAGCCTGGACGCACATGTTTTGACTTCATTGAGCTCAGCTGAGTCATTTATCCCGTATGTCTTAATTCTACTTTTGTGCAACAGGCCTCTGTGATGTGAGAACAGCAGGGTGTCATGTGAGCAGGATAACAAAACTCCTTGCAGGGATAGGCCTGCAACAGGTGTGTACAATGTCCTGAAGAGTTTAGCTCCAACTGGGCTCAACACCTGTTTGGAAGTTTCTAGTCTGCTTTGTGAAACCTTGATTAGCTGTTCAGGTGTGTTTGATTAGGGTTGAAGCTAAACTTTGCAGGACACAGTTCCTACAGGACTGACTTTGGACACCCCTGGCCTACAACAAAAGTCTTAAAATATAAACTGTCAAACAAGACTGACAGATCATAAAAATCATCTTATTTGATTGACTGGTCAAAAGACTTGTCTGGGATAGTAGGGGGACAGTCACACTTTGATAAGATTCCAAACCTCAAGTCTCAATTCACTCATTTGCATGATAAAAGCCATAAAGCAAGGAAACAACACTCTAAGAAGAAAACTCCACATACAACATCTATATTATCTCACTCTATTTTAAAACCGCTATCACAAGATGAAAACACCTTTTTTATTAGGTAGTGATGAGGGGGTGAAGGTATTTAGACCCACTGAAGGAAGAGTTGGGGTCAGAAGAGACCGTAACAACAGTCATAAAATATAACTGTCATCAGGGTTGACAAGTCATCAAAGTCTCTGCTTGAGTGACTGGTTGACATAAACTTTGACAGGTGACCATAAATCAATCAAACTTTTGACACACAGTATAGTAAACACTACTCACCACGCACCACGCACCACGCACGCACGCACGCACGCACACACACACACACACACAAGACGCGCGCGCGCTAAGAAAAAACAGTTTTTTCACAGACTCCAAAACGTAAAGAAGATAAACGCGAGTTATTCCCTAAACTAAGCGTGAATAAGAAACCGGAAAAGCGGATGCTTCGCGTTTTTTAAGGTGGAACGGAAAGCGTCAATAAAACAATAGGAATTAAAGCTGCAAGCAGCATTTAGCGGGTTCGAGCAGTCTAAGGCCTCTATTGGCCTTGCCATTGTCAACTAGGCTCAGGAATGGCACCGTAACAAATCCACAACGAATGACACTCTTCCACACCAAGAAATATGACAGAAACGGTTGGTAACTTTTAATACAGACCATGCATGCGTACACTCGTATGCAAAAACGGGCGTAAACCGATAATACCTAAGGGACGAGTGCAATAAACCATTTCTCATGTCTCTATGATGATTTGTTGCAGAGATAGAGATCTTGCTAAACGGTTGCTAAGCTAACCTGTTCGGTTGCCATGGGTGTCAATTAATACCTGTCAATTAATAACACATCAAACCACAATTCAAACGAACCAAGCCCCGTGTCTTTATAATATTCTACTGCAGAGATGTAGGTCTGGCTAGACGATTGCAAAAAATAATCTGTTTGGTTGCTAAGGGTGTGGCTTGGCAGCTGTCAATTGATAAAGAACGAAGCCATTAGCAAAACAAAGCAACTCCTGTGTCTCTAAAACATTCTATTGCACAGATATAGGTCTTTTTTTTAATACAATGCACATTCTTCAAAATAGCTTATTTTTTGTTCTGAAGAATTGATAAAAAAAATACGACCAATTTAAATAGATAATTGATTCACATTCATGGTCTGCAACAATATTCCAGAAGACCTTGCCATTTAAGTGATGCTTATTTGGTTGAGTCTGGTGACTCTGAAGGCCATTGGAGTACAGTGAGCTCATTGTCATGTTCAAGAAACCAGTTTGAGATCATTTGAGCTTTCTGACATGGTCGATTTTTTTTACTGCTGGAAGTAGCCATCAAAACATGGACATGGTTGGCAACAATCCTCAGGTGGTATGTGTTATCTAATATATCCCATACCATATATCCAATTGTTTCTCCATTTTGATGCTCGGTTTGAACTTCAGCAAGTGTGTTTACCACGTCTAGATGCCAAAATGGATTGAGTTTATGCTATGTGACTGGCTGATTAGCAATTTGACTAGCAAATGATGTATTTATGCAAATGACAAGTTTAAAATAGTAATTTTAAATGTATGATATTTCACCTTTTTGACTGTTGTGAAGGCATGCCTCTTCCGATAAGAATCACATGTTGCATGCTTGTTTTGTGTCATAATATGTATAATAGTACTTAATGGCAAGTCAGTTGGATTAATTATTAAGGAGTGGTGACCTTCACCACACTTGTTTCACGCTAATATAATAAAGGACCCTGTTATGGTCACAAAACAAAAAAAAACTCAACATGTTTTTGATGATTATTGACCTAGAGAGTCCAGAGAAATGTACTGTGGTGGAAATTTTGTAATTGCTTGAAAATCTTTGAACAAGTTTGCAAAAGTAGGTTTTATACATCATCACCAATAACTCACAAACCATTTGATAGACATCAATGGTTCAAGAGGCAAAGTTGTTATGAATGAGGAGATCTATCGTTTGATATCAATAGTTTGTGTATTAGTCAAATGTCACATGACACAAAGTTGTCCAGGCCACCAAAATACATGTACATTTTGCCTTTTTTAATGTTTTAGCGCCACCTAGTATCCAAACGCCACCTTCCTTTGTATGTGACCTTGGAGTGATGGTCTACACATATCATCTGAGCCCCATGATGATATGTTAAGCCGTTCTGGATTTATGGCCATTTTAATGTGATAGGCTCAGACCATTTTAAGTTTTGGCGTCCCTAAGCAGCGGTGAAAGAAAAATTTCAACTTTTTTTCAATGATTATTTACATTCACACTCCACAGAAGTCATCTGCATTGGTTTGGTTCCGATCGGTTGAAAAACCAGGAACTAGTTCGCGAAAGTAGGTTTTTGACATCATCAGCGATAACTCACGAACCGTTTGATCAATAGAAGTTGTTCCAGAGGCAAAGTTGCTCAGAATGAAGAGTACTATCATATTATAACCATAGTTTGGGTAAATGTCAAATATCACGTGATACACAGTTGTGCATGCACTCCAAAAGCGCTATTACGCCCCCAGGTGGCCGAATAAGTTCATGTTTCTTACACACCGTCAGGACCATGAGACAAATAAGCCCAGTGAGTGGCGTTTTGATCGGCCTCCGTTAACCCGGCGTAATGAGTGCTCAAACTTCATCGACCAATGGCGGCCATGTTTTTTGATATACGCCAATGTCCATTTAGATATTTATGTAGAATGAGACAAAGACACACCATACCAAATAATAAGTCAATCGGGCAAACTGTTGCGTAGTTATAGACATTTTCTAGCTCATTCAAATTATAGCGCCATCTAGTGGCCAAACGCCACTGTCTTTTTATTGTGACCCCGGACTGAGGGTCTACACATGTGTTCCAAGCCCCATGAAGATATCTCAAACAGTTCAGGAGTTATGGCCATTTTAGCTAAATATGTTACTTCCGGTTTGAATGTTTTAGCGCCACCTAGCGACCGTGAATTGAAAATTGAACTTTTTTTTAATAATTATTCATATTCACACTCCACAGAACTCATCAGCGTTGGTTTGGTTCCAATAGGGCAAAAATCCAGGGACTAGTTCATTTTTTTTTTTTTTCATAAAATGCTAATTACCGAAAAATCTATAATGGCGGAAATGAAATCGGAGATATACGTTTTTTAAGTTTTGAGCCAGTGATTACACTGATATAAGACACTTGGGTGTGCGACAAACGGTTTCGGAGTAACAAGCGCAAACGCGTTTGGTATTGCTATAGCGCCACCTATGGGTCGATATGGCTGGCTCCGTGTATCTGAGTAGCGACAAGGACTACTACCATCTGACCCAGTCTCAGCTCTGTCGGCCTTACGGTTTGGGCTGCAGTATCAGTTTTATGGCAGAATAATAATAAGAAGAAGAATTAAAGCTGCAAGCAGCATTTAGCGGGTTCGAGCAGTCTAAGGCCTCTATTGGCCTTGCCATTGTCAACTAGGCTCAGGAATGGCACCGTAACAAATCCACAACGAATGACACTCTTCCACACCAAGAAATATGACAGAAACGGTCGGTAACTTTTAATACAGACCATGCATGCTTACACTCGTATGCAAAAACGGGCGTAAACCGATAATACCTAAGGGACGAGTGCAATGAACCAATTCTCATGTCTCTACGATGATTTGTTGCAGAGATATAGATCTTGCTAAACGGTTGCTAAGCTAACCTGTTCGGTTGCCATGGGTGTGGAATAGCACCTGTCAATTAATAACACATCAAACCACAAGTCAAACGAACCAAGCCCCTTGTCTCTATAATATTCTACTGCAGAGATGTAGGTCTGGCTAGACGGTTGCAAAAAATAATCTGTTTGGTTGCTAAGGGTGTGGCTTGGCAGCTGTCAATTGATAAAGAACGAAGCCATTAGCAAAACAAAGCAACTCCTGTGTCTCTAAAACATTCCATGCACATATATAGGTCTTTTTTGTTAATACAATGCACATTCTTCAAAATAGCTCATTTTGTGTTCTGAAAAATTGATTAATAAAAATAAGACCAATTTAAATAGATAATTGATTCACATTCATGGTCTGCAACAATATTCCAGAAGACCTTGCCATTTAACTGATGCTTATTTCGTTGAGTCTGGTGACTCTGAAGGCCATTGGAGTACAGTGAGCTCATTGTCATGTTCAAGAAACCAGTTTGAGATCATTTGAGCTTTCTGACATGGTCCATTTTTTACTGCTGGAAGTAGCCATCAAAACATGGACATGGTTGGCAACAATTCTCAGGTGGTATGTGTTATCTAATATATCCCATACCATATATGCAATTGTTTCTCCATTTTGATGCTCGGTTTAAACTTCAGCAAGTGTGTTTACCACGTCTGGATGCCAAAATGGATTGAGTTTATGCTATGTGACTGGCTGATTAGCAATTTGATTAGCAAATGATGTATTTATTAAAGACAAGTTTAAAATAGTAATTTAAATGTATGATATTTCACCTTTTTGACTGTTGTGAAGGCATGCCTCTTCCGATAAGAATCACATGTTGCGTGCTTGTTTTGTGTCATAATATGTGTAATAGTACTTAATGGCAATTCTGTTGGATTATTTATTAAGGAGTAGCGACCTTCACCGTACTCGGTTAACGCTAATATAATAAAGGACCCTGTTATGGTCACAAAACAAAAAAAACTCAACATGTTTTTGATGATTATTGACCTAGAGAGTCCAGAGAAATGTACTGTAGTGGAAATTTTGAAATTGCTTAAAAATCCTTAAGCAAGTTTGCAAAAGTAGGTTTTTTACATCATGCCAATAACTCACAAACCATTTGATAGACGTCAATGGTTCAAGAGGCAAAGTTGTTATGAATGAGGAGTTCTATCGTTTGATATCAATAGTTTGTGTATTAGTCAAATGTCACGTGACACACAGTGGTCTAGGCCACCAAAAGACATGTACATTTAACCCTTTTTACTGTTATAGCGCCAACTAGTGTCCAAACGCCACGTTATTTTGTATGTGACATCGTAGTGGTGGTCTTCACATATTTTCTGAGCCCCTTGCTGATATGTTAAGCCGTTCTGGATTTATGGCCATTTTAATGTGATAGGCTCAGACCATTTTAAGTTTTGGCGTCCCTAAGCAGCGGTGAAAGAAAAATTTCAACTTTTTTTCAATGATTATTTACATTCACACTCCACAGAAGTCATCTGCATTGGTTTGGTTCCGATCGGTTGAAAAACCAGGAACTAGTTCGCGAAAGTAGGTTTTTGACATCATCAGCGATAACTCACGAACCATTCGATCGACAGAAGTGGTTTAAGAGGCAAAGTTGCTCAGAATGAAGTGAGCTATTGTATGATATAAACAGTTTGGGTATATGTCAAATGTCACGTGATACACAATTGTTTAAGCACTCCTAAAGCGTTATTTCGCCCCCCGGTGGCCGAATGAGTTCACATTTCTTACAGACCTTAAAGACCATGAGACGAATAAGCCCAGTGAGCGTCGTTTTGTTCGGCCTCCGTTAACCCGGTCTAATAAGTGCTCAAACTTCATTGGCCAATGGCGGCCATGTTTTTTCAGATACGCCAATGTCCTTTTAGATATTCATGTAGAATGAGACAAAGACACACCATACCAAATAATAAGTCAATCGGGCAAACTGTTGCGTAGTTATGGCCATTTTCTAGCTCATTCAAATTATAGCGCCACCTAGTGGCCAAACGCAGCATTTTTTTTACCTTGACCCCGGATTGAGGGTCTACACATATGTTCCAAGCCCCATGAAGATATCTCAAACAGTTAAGGAGTTATGGCCATTTTAGTTCAATATGTTACTTCCGTTTTGGACATTTTTGCGCCCTCTAGCGATGGGGGATGAAAATTTCAACTTTTTTTTAATAATTATTCATATTCACACTCCACAGAACTCATCAGCGTTGGTTTGGTTCCAATAGGGCAAAAATCCAGGGACTAGTTCATTTTTATTTTTTTTCATAAAATGCTAATTAGCGAAAAAATTTGCATACCGGAAATGAAATCAGAGATATACGTTTTTTAAGTTTTGAGCCAGTGATTACACTGATATAAGACACTTGGGTGTGCAACAAACGGTTTAGGAGTAACAAGCGTTAACGCGTTCGGCATCGCTGTAGCGCCACCTATGGGCCGATTTGGCTGGTTCCGTGTATCTGAGTAGCGACAAGGACTACTACCATCTGACCAAGTCTCAGCTCTGTCGGTCTTACGGTTTGGGCTGCACGATCAGTTCTAGGGAAGAAGTATAATAATAATAATAAAACCAACAAATACAATAGGTTTCTAGCCCTTCGGGCTCGAACCCTAAATATAGCTGCAAGCAGCAATCATCGGGTTCGAGCAGTCTAAGGGGACTAAGGTCGACTGCCTTCGCTGACTACGGTCAGGAATCGAACCATAACACATCCGCAAGGGATGACACTTACCCATAACCAGAAAAATGAAAGAAATGGTCATCAACGGTTAATAGAGACCACGCATGCTTACACTCATATGCAAAAACAGGTGTAAACCGATAATACCTGAGGGGCGAGTGAAATTAACCAATTCTCATGTCTCTACGATGTTCAGTTCCAGAGATATAGGTCTAGCTTAATGGTTGCTAAGTTAACATGTTTAGTTGCTATGGATGTGGCATGGCACCTGCCATACATTATGATAGACGTGTATAAAAAAAGCTTAAGGCTTATGGCCAGGAGCATCTTAAATAGATACATTGATTCCCATTCATAATAGTCTAGAATGCCGTGCCATTTAAATTGTGTTTATTTTGTACACACATTATACAGTATATCCCATTTTGATGTAAGGTTTGAACTTCAGGAAGTCATGTTTACCATGTCTAAATGCATTGAGTTGCTGCCATGTGACTGGCTTAGTAGCAATTTGGGTTTACATGCAATTAAACTGGTGTACCTAATAAAGGTGTGTTGTATATATATATATATATCAACACAGCATCATAAAAGCAGCCAGACATGTGCTGTATTTATAGATGTGTAATTATGGAGCAACGTTTAATGTGTAATACATTTTATTTCTAACACTGTCTTCCTGTGAGACACATTTCATTCCACACACATGCACAGTCTCGATCACACATGACACACAGAACTATACAGTACATGCACACTCTTATTATACAGAGAGACATAATATCCATAAATACACACATTGTGATCTGGTGACTCTAAAAAAGCCATTGAAATTAATTATATTTCACTTTTTTGTCTGTTATGAAGGCATGCCTCTTCCGATGACCTTCACATTTTGCATGCTTTTTTTGTGTCATAATATGTATAATAGTACTATATGGCAAGTCAGTTGGATTATTCATTAAGGAGCAGCAAGCTTTCAGGTAGACTTTTGAGGTTAATATAATAAAGGACTCTGTTATGGTCACATTTATGAAAAAGTTCAACATGTCCTTGATCATAAATTATCTAGAGAGTCCAGAGAATTGTACTGTGGTGAAAATTTGGAAATTGCTTAAAAGACCTAAAATTAGTATGCAAAAGTACGTCTTTAACATCATCACCAATAACTTGCGAACTGTTTGATTGACATCAATGGATCAAGAGGCAAAGTTGTTCTGAATGAGGAGAACTATCATATGATTATATTAGTTTGTGTAAATGACAAATGTCACGTGATACACAACTGCTTAAGCAATGAAATACGCAACAATTTTACCATTTTTACTGTTATAGCGCCACCTAGTGTGCAAATGCCACGTTATTTTGTAGGTGAACTTGGAGTGATGGTATACACATATTTCCCGAGCCCCATGATGATATGTTAAGCCGTTCTGGATTTATGGCCATTTAAATGTGATAGGCTCCTCCCATTTTTAAATTTGGCCGCCCCTAAGGGACCGTGAAAGGAAATTTCTGCTTTTTTTCGATAATTATTTACAATCACTCTCCACAGAAGTCATCTGCATTGTTTTGGTTCCGTTAAGTCGAAAAACCAACGACTAGTTCGCGAAAGTAGGTTTTAGACATCATCTGCGATAACTCACAAATCGTTTAATCGACAGAAGTGGTTCAAGAGGCAAAGTTGCTCAGAATAAGGAGAGCTATCATATGATAACATTAGTTTGGGTATATGTCAAATGTCACGTGATACACAATGGTTTAAGCACTCCTAAAGCGTTATTTCGCCCCCCGGTGGCCAAATGAGTTCATATTTCTTACAGACCTTAAGGACTGTGAGACAAATAATCCCAGCGAGTGTCGTTTTGATCGGCCTCAGTTAACTCGGTGTAATTAGCGCTCAAACTTCATTGGCCAATGGCGGCCATGTTTTTTGAGATACGCCAATGTCCTTTGAGATATTCATGTAGCATGAGACAAAGACCCACCATACCACATATCAAGTCAATCGGGCAAAGGGTTGCGTAGTTATAGCCATTTTCTAGCTCATTCAAATTATAGCGCCACCTAGTGGCCAAACGCAGCATTTTTTTTACCTTGACCCCGGATTGAGGGTCTACACATATGTTCCAAGCCCCATGAAGATATCTCAAACAGTTAAGGAGTTATGGCCATTTTAGTTCAATATGTTACTTCCGTTTTGGACATTTTTGCGCCCTCTAGCGATGGGGGATGAAAATTTCAACTTTTTTTTAATAATTATTCATATTCACACTCCACAGAACTCATCAGCGTTGGTTTGGTTCCAATAGGGCAAAAATCCAGGGACTAGTTCATTTTTATTTTTTTTCATAAAATGCTAATTAGCGAAAAAATTTGCATACCGGAAATGAAATCAGAGATATACGTTTTTTAAGTTTTGAGCCAGTGATTACACTGATATAAGACACTTGGGTGTGCAACAAACGGTTTAGGAGTAACAAGCGTTAACGCGTTCGGCATCGCTGTAGCGCCACCTATGGGCCGATTTGGCTGGTTCCGTGTATCTGAGTAGCGACAAGGACTACTACCATCTGACCAAGTCTCAGCTCTGTCGGTCTTACGGTTTGGGCTGCACGATCAGTTCTAGGGAAGAAGTATAATAATAATAATAAAACCAACAAATACAATAGGTTTCTAGCCCTTCGGGCTCGAACCCTAAATATAGCTGCAAGCAGCAATCATCGGGTTCGAGCAGTCTAAGGGGACTAAGGTCGACTGCCTTCGCTGACTACGGTCAGGAATCGAACCATAACACATCCGCAAGGGATGACACTTACCCATAACCAGAAAAATGAAAGAAATGGTCATCAACGGTTAATAGAGACCACGCATGCTTACACTCATATGCAAAAACAGGTGTAAACCGATAATACCTGAGGGGCGAGTGAAATTAACCAATTCTCATGTCTCTACGATGTTCAGTTCCAGAGATATAGGTCTAGCTTAATGGTTGCTAAGTTAACATGTTTAGTTGCTATGGATGTGGCATGGCACCTGCCATACATTATGATAGACGTGTATAAAAAAAGCTTAAGGCTTATGGCCAGGAGCATCTTAAATAGATACATTGATTCCCATTCATAATAGTCTAGAATGCCGTGCCATTTAAATTGTGTTTATTTTGTACACACATTATACAGTATATCCCATTTTGATGTAAGGTTTGAACTTCAGGAAGTCATGTTTACCATGTCTAAATGCATTGAGTTGCTGCCATGTGACTGGCTTAGTAGCAATTTGGGTTTACATGCAATTAAACTGGTGTACCTAATAAAGGTGTGTTGTATATATATATATATATATCAACACAGCATCATAAAAGCAGCCAGACATGTGCTGTATTTATAGATGTGTAATTATGGAGCAACGTTTAATGTGTAATACATTTTATTTCTAACACTGTCTTCCTGTGAGACACATTTCATTCCACACACATGCACAGTCTCGATCACACATGACACACAGAACTATACAGTACATGCACACTCTTATTATACAGAGAGACATAATATCCATAAATACACACATTGTGATCTGGTGACTCTAAAAAAGCCATTGAAATTAATTATATTTCACTTTTTTGTCTGTTATGAAGGCATGCCTCTTCCGATGACCTTCACATTTTGCATGCTTTTTTTGTGTCATAATATGTATAATAGTACTATATGGCAAGTCAGTTGGATTATTCATTAAGGAGCAGCAAGCTTTCAGGTAGACTTTTGAGGTTAATATAATAAAGGACTCTGTTATGGTCACATTTATGAAAAAGTTCAACATGTCCTTGATCATAAATTATCTAGAGAGTCCAGAGAATTGTACTGTGGTGAAAATTTGGAAATTGCTTAAAAGACCTAAAATTAGTATGCAAAAGTACGTCTTTAACATCATCACCAATAACTTGCGAACTGTTTGATTGACATCAATGGATCAAGAGGCAAAGTTGTTCTGAATGAGGAGAACTATCATATGATTATATTAGTTTGTGTAAATGACAAATGTCACGTGATACACAACTGCTTAAGCAATGAAATACGCAACAATTTTACCATTTTTACTGTTATAGCGCCACCTAGTGTGCAAATGCCACGTTATTTTGTAGGTGAACTTGGAGTGATGGTATACACATATTTCCCGAGCCCCATGATGATATGTTAAGCCGTTCTGGATTTATGGCCATTTAAATGTGATAGGCTCCTCCCATTTTTAAATTTGGCCGCCCCTAAGGGACCGTGAAAGGAAATTTCTGCTTTTTTTCGATAATTATTTACAATCACTCTCCACAGAAGTCATCTGCATTGTTTTGGTTCCGTTAAGTCGAAAAACCAACGACTAGTTCGCGAAAGTAGGTTTTAGACATCATCTGCGATAACTCACAAATCGTTTAATCGACAGAAGTGGTTCAAGAGGCAAAGTTGCTCAGAATAAGGAGAGCTATCATATGATAACATTAGTTTGGGTATATGTCAAATGTCACGTGATACACAATGGTTTAAGCACTCCTAAAGCGTTATTTCGCCCCCCGGTGGCCAAATGAGTTCATATTTCTTACAGACCTTAAGGACTGTGAGACAAATAATCCCAGCGAGTGTCGTTTTGATCGGCCTCAGTTAACTCGGTGTAATTAGCGCTCAAACTTCATTGGCCAATGGCGGCCATGTTTTTTGAGATACGCCAATGTCCTTTGAGATATTCATGTAGCATGAGACAAAGACCCACCATACCACATATCAAGTCAATCGGGCAAAGGGTTGCGTAGTTATAGCCATTTTCTAGCTCATTCAAATTATAGCGCCACCTAGTGGCCAAATGCCGCAGTTTTTTTATTGTGACCCCGGACTGAGAGTCTACACATATTTTCCAAGCCCCATGAACATATCTCAAACAGTTCACGAGTTAGGGCCATTTTAGTTAAATATGTTACTTCCGGTTTGGACGTTTTAGCGCCACATAGCGGCCGTGAATTGAAAATTCAACTTTTTTTTGATAATTATTTACATTCACACTCATCAGAACTCATCAGCGTTGGTTTGGTTCCGATCGGGCAAAAATCCAGGGACTAGTTCATTTTTAATTTTTTTCATAAAATGCAAATTAGCGAAAAAATTTGCATACCGGAAATGAAATCGGAGATATACGTTTTTTAAGTTTTGAGCCAATGATTACACTGATATAAAACACTTGGGTGTGCGACAAACGGTTTAGGGGTTACGTGCGCAAACGCGCCTTTCATCGCTGTAGCGCCACCTATGGGCCGATTTGGCTGGCTCCCTGTATCTGAGTAGCGACAAGGACTACTACCATCTGACCAAGTCACAGCTCTGTCGGCTTTACGGTTTGGGCTGCACGATCACTTTTAGGGAAGAATAATAATAAGAAGAAGAAGAAGAAGAATAAAACCTACAAATACAATAGGTTTCTAGCCCTACGGGCTCGAACCCTAATAATAAAACCAACAAATACAATAGGTTTCTAGCCCTTCGGGCTCGAACCCTAATAAATTAAACGTCACATGCTTTGTTTATGGTGAATGTGCGAAGCTAGGCAACAACGATCGTTTCTCTTATGTGACGTCCTCCTCTACACACTTTTTTGCTACCAACTCAAAAGTATACAAAAACAGTCCATACTTTTAGTACGTAATATAACAAGGCCAATTATGACGCAGCAACAGTCTCTCTCATTGGGCAGACGAGAGCATAAGCCCCGCCCCTCTTGATAAAGTACGAGTGTTAGCGGAACAGGTAGAATATATGAGCACCGCAGTTTAAATCATCTCACAATAGATTCACGAAACAAGTGGAAAACTCGAGAAATAAATCTGCTTTTAATGAAGACTGTGAGAAAGTTAAACTTTATAAACCGCGTTAGGAGACGAGATGATGAGAGACTGAATCTTTACCTCAGAGGAACATTTATTTCTTTGTTCTTTAATGTCAATTTCTCCTCGGTGAGTATCACTGTTTTTATAATAATTGTGTTTATTTAAATCCAATGTTGAAATTTACTATTTAACGGGTATTGAACAGAAACCGATTTAAATTCAATGTATGATGTAAAATGCTTTGTTTGAGTTTAATAATGTATAAAGTGATGTTTGGAGGTTTCAGAGAATTATATCTCAATACAGTATAGTGAGATGTGCTAATATGTGCTGTGGGGTATCCACCATGTGACGCTAGCTTTGCTAGCTCTGTGCATAGACTCCATTGTAAAATCAAATTGGCGATTAGCACGTTTGTTATATGTGTGCTAGTAACGTTAAATTGCGCATGTTTGAAATGTTGTGAATTCATTCTTGATTTAAACTTATTTCACATAATAACTGTAAAAATATTTATATAAATTATAAACGATGCCCAGCTAGCCAAAATAAGTGACTGTTACGTAACGTCGACGTAAAATTTTAATCAAATTTATGTCGTGGCGACGTAATCTTGTGACGTAATCTGCCGGTCTTGGTCACGTCGTGACAACGTAAAGGATATAAAAAAAATAATTATTTTAATATTTTATCTAATATTATTTGGGCGGACATGCAGCAAAACCAATCAGAGAGTCTAAACCAATCAGAGATAGTGAAGAGCGGACCCCCCTCTGATTGGCTGTGGTCCTGATATTCCTGCACGTGTGTGTACCAGAGGTGTTAACCCAAAATTCTGTGACATTGACAGAATGTTTGTTAGTTTCCTTGTGTAGTGATGATGACAGATCTCTTGTTCTTTAAGTGTGTCCTGAACCATTTACCTTACTTTCCTTTTGTTCAAACGGTTTTGTTCAGTATTTTTATAGACTTCAACATTACGAAATGTCATTTATATTAAATTATTATAAGAGTAAATCTCTTACCACTATAAAGTGACTTTAACTTGTGATACTGGACTGTTGTGCTTTTATTTTCATCACTTAACTTTAAACTCGTTTCTCTCCAAATCCGTTACTGAACATCTTAGCGCTTCAGCCGACCTCAGCCATAACTTTAGTGAAATCAACCATTTTACTAATAAAAAATGAAATGTATTTCAAACTCTATATTGGACTTAAAAATGTGTCCAAATATTAGCCTTTGAACATTCATTGCATTTATTGATGAAAGTCCTGTTTGTTCCCGAAAGTCAAATTTTTTAATAATCAAATATATTGATTTGTGTGTTGGAGAAAGAAGTAAACTCCTCTTTTAAATGTTACTATGGTTGATATGGGATTTTCATAGAGCTGAATTGTATTTCAAAAAATGTCCATCTATTATAATGATGACATCATTTCATGTCTCTTTGTGTTTAAGACCGTTCTCCAGACGTGGACAACTATTCTGAAGAAGACAATGACAGTTATTCTTCAGAGCAGGAGGTCAGTGATGATGCCGTTCAGGGTCAGGTCAGCACTTCTCATTATGTCAATCATCACAACAAAAATCCACTGCAGTTTATTATTGTATTGTATGTTTCTGTCAGAATAAATACTGTCTTGTGTGTTAACAGTGGATATGAACAGAAGTTCAGATGCGTCTATAGCGCTTCACTCTACAGCTGTTGTAAGTCCACATTTTTGATTATGAAACATGTATAAATGTGACTATTACACTTTACTAATATTACAGCTACACAACATATAGATATAAATGACACAATGATTATGATCACTGAACTGAATCCACTGTACTGTGATTCTCTGTCACACATCAGTTCACATGTGTTATCGTCACCGTGTATCTGATGTGTCTTAAGTGGTCGTTGTCACGGCTACATGTCTGTTTCTGTGGCTGTGTGCTAGTGTTTGTTTGTGTGTGCAGGAGCAGACGGCCGGGGGGGATGTCACATGTGACGGGGATGTGAACGCAGACAAATCAGCAGCAAACATCGGCAAACTCTGCAAGGCCGAGTCTCATGTTGTGTTCACACCAAACGCGAATGACGCGTATAAACCGCGCTATTCGCGCGTAGTTGGACGCTTGAACATTTTAAGTTTATACGCTTTATTCGCGCGTCAAATTCGCGTCATTCGCGCGTCAAATTCGCTCCATTCGCGCGTCAAATTCGCGTCATGGGAGGGCTTCTGGCTGGCGGCTTCAGTCTCATTTCGAAATGGCGGACATGGATTTTGTTGAGAGGGTAGCTGCGCTTTATGTGCTATGGACGGCTGAAAAACGGCATAAACTCGTTCGGCACCGCGTCTGGGTCCATCCGATCCTTCGGAGGCGCACCCAGCTTGGTGAGTTTCACCAACTCCTTCAGGAGCTGCGCCTGGATGACGGCCGCTTTCAGCGGTACTTCCGGCTGAGCACGTCCCAGTTTGAAGACCTGTTGTCCCGTGTCGGTGGGAGGATTTCCCTCCAGGACACCAACTACCGGCGCTGTATTCCACCTGCAGAGCGCCTATCAATCTGTCTCCGGTCAGTAAATAATTTAATATTCTGTGTGATTTCAAGTAACTAATGACTGAAAACATCCACATACATATTACGAGTTTGTTTCCGATTTCTTTTAGCAGCGATGGCTGATTCAATCTATATTTAGTCCGTTGCCTATATGCAAGATTAGTATTGTATTGAGTTCAGATTTCTTGCATTTGTAAAGAAAAGTGTCATGGATTGATTGCATTTTGGGTGAAAAAATGATCCGTTTTTATATTACATCTTAAAAAATCTAAATCTTGATTTAAATTATTTATGTTACTAGAACCTAAAAATGCTATGTGAAACTTTGAAACAAAAAATAGTGGTTTTCATCTTGCCAATTTCTTTAAAAGAATACTCAAAGTAAATCGAATCGGATTTATAGCGTTTTGGAACCAAAACCTTCATATAGTCCTCTCTTGTAAACACACAGTTATCAAAACAGCACTTTAAAGAAATGGCAAATTACTTTCATCTACAACAGTCAAGTGGGTTATGAATTATGTAGGTAACGACTATATAATATTGAATGATAGTTTGTTTTTGCAATGTAGCATGCAAAGCAGATCAAATGCTAAATAAAGGTAAAGTATTAATGCCGTTTTATAAAGTTTTTTGTTGTTTAACTGTAAAAAAACTAAAGAAAAAAGGAAGATGTCACAAACGTATATTTGCTAATATGGAATTTCACTGTGCATATATAACAATGTTTATTTCATTTTCTATTTTCTCTCTCTTTCAGATATCTTGCAACTGGAGACTCATTCCGGACCATCGCCAGCAGCTTCCGTGTTGGTGTCTCCACAGTCTGCATGATTGTCCCAGACGTGGCGACTGCGATCTGGGACTGCTTAGTGGAGGAGTTCATGGCTGTGCCCTCCACAGATGAATGGAGGTCCATTGCAGAGGGTTTTGAGGACAGGTGGAATTCCCGCTTTGCTGTGGAGCACTGGACGGCAAGCACGTCCTGATAAAGGCACCCCCCAAAACAGGATCCCAGTTCTTCAACTACAAGGGAACTTTTTCTCTTGTTCTCCTTGCTGTTGTGGATGCAAGGTACTGTTTTCGGGTGATTGATGTCGGGGGATATGGCCGGACGAGCGATGGTGGGACTCTATCCAACTCAGCCTTTGGCCAGGCACTCCGTGGTGGCACCCTCCATCTGCCACCTGACCGCCCTCTCCCAGGAGCTGACCACAGAGGACCTCAGCCCCATGTCTTTGTTGCAGATGAGGCCTTTCCCCTCAGGAAAAACCTCATGAGGCCATTTCCTGGACGCACCCTTCCTCGAGAGAGACGGGTCTTTAATTACCGTCTCTCCAGAGCCCGGTTGGTGGTGGAGAATGCTTTCGGGATCCTGTCCTCACAGTGGAGGATGTATCGCCGCCTCATAGAGGTTCAGCCTGCTGTTTTGGAGAGGTGTGTGAAGGCAACGTGTGTCCTCCACAACTTTCTTAGGAGATCTGAAGAGGCAACTGCTGTGAGGGTGGCGGTGCAAGGTGCAGAGGAGTCCCTGCAGAGTCTCGGTCGGGTTGCAGCCAATAATTCTTCCAGAGAGGCCATCCGGGTCAGGGACAGTTTCATGGCTCACTTTTCTGCCGAGGGAGCAGTCCCGTGGCAGCCGACTGAATAGTTTTTGTTCATTACATACTGTGCTATTTATGTCCTTTATGTTTAGCTCTGATAATTATTCCCATCCTTTTGTTTTTCTTTTGATTTCCACACTTTAAATATTAGATTAGATTAGATTAGATTAGATTAGATTCAACTTTATTGTCATTACACATATACAAGTACAGTGTAACGAAATGTAGTTTAGGTCTAACCAGAAGTGCAATTAGCAAGTGCAGGATATACAGTGTGAATAAATACAGAATACAACATTAGGAAAATAATTTACGATGGGCATGTACTATGAAAATATGACAATCGGTATGTACTATGAAAAATATATACAGAAGGCTATATACTGTGAACATTAGTGTACAGGAGGTTTTGAGCAGATAACAATATAGACTATACAATAGTGCAAGTGACTTGAGTGTGCATTAGTTACAGACATTAGCTATTAAAGTTACAGTGCAGTAGATGAGTTAGTGCAGTTATTGAAGTTATTTCAATATTTATTGAAATATATTGTAAATAATTACATCTTGTAAATCTTTCATATTTTTTGTACAAGATTAGATTGTTATAGTTTTCTTGTTTTCAAATGATAAATGGAGGTAGCCTCAAATGAATCCCTGTCTCGTTGCTGCATTTTTATTACACTACATCACAACACTGGTTAAATCACTAATACATTTTTTTTTACTATACTATTGTGACTGTATTTCCAATAGGATATAATTAGAGTGAATGTACATAATTATTATTCTAGTCATAGAAATATTATTTTTATGTAACAAATATTAATAATGATTTACTATGATGTACACAAAGTAACACACCAAAACGTTTGGACATTGTATAGAACATTTATTTAAAACAAATCTAATAAATAATATAAAAACTATATACAAAGAACATTTACAACTATTTACATTCAGGAATAAAAAGGATCTTGCTTGGAAGAGGGAAGAGTGAGGGCCAAAGTGAAGGAGAGGAGAAAGGAGAGAAAGTCTGTTTCATTCCCTGAAGAGATTGCTGCCTCTTTTTTTATTTAAAACTACTCTATAGGTTCCAATTGTTCCAAATTAAGCACAACTGTGCTGTTTTCATAAATTAATTTATGCATTTGAAATTTGACATATTCCTTTTTTTGAGGCGGCAATCTCTCCAGGGAAGGGACCAGACTCAAGAGGAAGTGCTCATCCTCTGAGCGTGGAGGCGGCGCTGGGGCTACAGGACGGGTTCGTAGTGCCTCTAGGAGCTGCCGCTCCACCTCTGATGGCTGCTCCATAGGCCTTTTCAGAGCTCTTCTTCTTGGTGCTGTATGAAATGTTAACACATTTTGTACAATGAGAAGGCAGAAAAGGATTAAACTCATTCACAAACCATCAGTTTGTGCTATGAGTGCTTACTGTAAATATAATATGCATGTTAACATGGTCATTAACATGGACACACCTCTGGGTACAGCAGCAGATGTTGAAGGGGCGACAGGGGAAGCAGCAGCAGTATCGGACAGAGGGGACCCAGGCTCACTCCCATCAAAAGAACCAGTCGGCTCTGTCATGAAAATTTTAAATATTAATACAACATTACACACGTTGCACATTACACCATTACACCTGTACAGAGAAATTAATTTGGACTTTTCATCATTAAAAACAACAACGTATCTGCCCTGTTGTATTGCTTCACTATTCAACACACCTACTGCTGCTGCTGTCTCACTCTGGTCATCGGGCTGGTCGTACCCTGCGGCCTGATTCTCCTCATCCCCCGTCACCATATTCTCGCTTGTCTCCCGAGGGGAGACGAAGCGGTCGAGGAAAGACCGGACCGCAGAGTACTTCCACTTTTTTACTGAACCTGCTGCTGACCCACTCCTCTTCTCTGTCTCCTTTTTCCTCTCCTTTAAATAAGTGTCCCTCAAACTCTTCCACTTCTTTCTGCACACTTCCTCTGAATAAACACATCAGCTCTTTAGCGGGAAAATCAATTTACCGACGTTAGCTACCTTGTAGTCTCAATATGTGTATATATATATATATAGCTCAAATTGAGTAAAGAGCGTTTTTACAACTTACCAGATTCTCCGACCTCCACACTGACTTTCTTCCAAGCAAGATCCTTTTTATTCCTGTTCCTATAAAAGTAGGAAAAAGAATCGTACAGCTCCGGGTGTCCACAGACAGCAACTATGAGTTTGTCCTCCATTTTGTCGGTTTCTGATTTCGGCCTCCGCTCGGAACATCATAATCACCTGACTGCTAGAGCAAGCTCCTGATTGGTTAACGCGGCGCGAATTTTCGCCAAAGTTCAGATTTTTCAACTCGAGCGAATCGCGCGAAAAGCGCGAATCACTCGAACGCTCAATTCGCGCGATTCGCGTCATTCGCGCAATTCGCGTCATTCGCGCAATTCGCTTCATTCGCGCCGCCTCATTCGCGCAATTCGCGTCATTCGCGCCGCCTCATTCGCGCTATTCGCGCCGCAAGTAGGTCTATCGCGTCTTTGCATTGACTTAACATGTAAATCACTCGCGCTTGACGCGCCATTCGCGTTTGGTCTGAACGTAACATCAGACTCTCATGTCGTGGAGACGCTGTGTCTTTCGTTAAAAAAAGTAAGACCCTTTGTTTAGCCCGGCTAAATTGAGACAACTGAAAAGGAATGGTTCAATTATATTTACAACACTGTTCAAGTTTGTGCGGCTCATTTCCAGACGACTGCTTCACGAACGCTTTGGTTAAAAGTGGGGCTATTCCAACCATTAAAACTTTACAAGGACAGTCTGGCGCTTCTGATTTGCAGCCTGTAAGTATATTTTCATTGTAAAACACTTTGTTACGGACTAACGTCAGTTGACTTTGTCGTATGTTTGTGATCTGAAAATGCAGACGTGCGCGTGAAAAAAGACAACATGAGTCCTAATAATGAGTAATAATGTTCCACTAGAGGCAACAAATGTTGTGTTTATATTGTCTTTTATTAAGTATTTATTTAGGGTTTAGGGTTTATTGTCTTTGTTGAGTTGCGATGAGACGTGGCCTAACACTGGTTGATCAAGAAGGGCAAAAGCGCTCGCGTAATTTTATTATGTTGCTCGGGTTGTTTTATAATGTAACCATTCCCTGCTGTAGTGTGAGCTTGTTTCTATCTCACACAAACTCTGTATGATGTATATGGTTGTTTATTTTATAGTGTTTTAAACATCGTATATAAAACAGGGTGTCTGCGGATCCTTAAAATGTCTTAAAAAGTCTTAAATTCCATAATGTCAAAACAAGGCATTAATTAGCATTACAGTTTTTCTCAAATGCTTTGGCTCATTTCTTGAAACAGAAACTACATTCTCAAAATTCTAAGATCTTTTGGCAAAACATTCTAACAGTTCAGCACAACACTATAGCTCACTTGCAAAAGCTAATATCTCTCCCAAAACTTTTCACTCATGCCTCAAAACTTAATTCCTTTCCCAAATAAAGAGTCATTGCCACGAAAATGACAAAGATCCTTCTCAAATGCTTTGACTCATTTCTTGAAACAGACCGGACGCTCTCAACACTCTTGGTGCTTTTGCCAAAATAACGTGGAAATAAAATAACGTGACCTGCAAAAACTCTCTAAAACTCTCTTAAACTCGTCCACATCACCACTTATATTCTCTCTTGCGCTGCAACGAGGGAAGAAACGGCTTGCATGTCTCAACCGTCCCCTACACTGATCTCCTGTAATATCCTCACACGCAGTGTCCATTGCATGGAGGAGTGACCTCTGATCTTGAGCCCGATGCTCATACACTCTCTACCTCCAAGCGGAGAAAAAGGAACATTAGGCTGCACTCGGTGACCTACCTCTGCCATTGTGAGGTCACGGTCGATGATATGGTCTATAATTGTGGACCGAATTTCATCTGGGACAGCATGGTGTCTTGGTGCTCCCCTGCCTCTTCCCCCTATTCCACCACCAAGCACCCTTGCTCCTCTTCTTCCTCTTCCTCGAGCACGCATTTGCCCTTGTTCATTTACTTGGCCAGGTGCCTCCATGTTCAGAAATTATACTGGTCCTGCACGGTCAAGCTCTTACAGTTTTTCTCAATTGCTTTGGCACATTTTTCACAACAGTCTTAACATTCTCTAAACTGTGAGTGCAAATGTCACAACTGTTTGCTGGAACCTTAGAACTTTATTGCATGTGTGCAAAATGAAGTTACTCACCCAAAACATTTAATTCATGCTTCAAAACCTAGTTATCTTGTCAGTAATTTGGCCAAGGCCACCAAAATATAAAGTACTTTTGTCATCGTGTGAGCCACACTGGTCAAAATGTTTAGTTGTTTTTTCACCATGACCGTCACCCATGGAAATAAAGGTTTCATAAAAAAAAAAATTGAGAAGAGTCAATGGTACACAGAAAAAAAAGTAAATGAACATTTTGATTTATTCAGTACATTTATGTTTGTGTGTGTATTACATGTAAACTGAAATCTTGCTTGTCCAATTGCTGTACATTTCATATTTCTAATGGTATGTTACAACAAAAATACAATAGTAAATAACTACAAAATAACCTCCATGAAAAACTAACTATTCTTCTTGGACATCCTGTCGCTCTTGTTGGTCAGGCCAAAGATTTTCATCAACATCACATCTTATGTTTTCCATTGTCATGCACCGGGGAAAAAATCTCCTTGAATGCCGCACCCATCCCCTGCAATGATCAGCTGTGATGTCCTCGCATGCAGCATTCATGGCATCCAACAGAGACATCTGATCTTGTGGTCTATGATAGGGCTGCACGATTTGAAGAAAAAATCTAATTGTGATTTTTCTGACCAAAATTGCGATTTAAAATGCAATTTGACTACTATTTAAAATAAAAAGAGCTAGGTTTTTGTTTTAACAGCATGCATCAAAGAAAGACATGCAAAAATGTCATGACAAATTAAGAGAATAACAACAGTATTTTAAATAGTTAAACTAACAAGTATAAACTAGGGATGGGCATTTAAGGCAAAAATAATATTAGAAGATCGATGAGAACTATTCGAAGATTATTCAAAATTCGCACCCCTCCCCCATATGGACGGAATTACAGAATTGCACACACATAAACGGAGAGAGAGAGACCACTTTAAATCTGTGACGACACACTGCTTTATTTATTATGGAATAGGCAATCTTACATCAAGCTAAACATTAAGATAACGCGTTGAAACATTAATATATTAACAACCGAAAGACAGCACTTATTAACAGTACGTCGATCAGCTTCAACCGCTCATAATGCTACGACATTTCCTTGTAAAATATGAGTATGCACATTTATACCAACAAAAAAACAGAAGGGTGATTGATCAAGGAAAATATAATAAAGGCATAAATATTTTAGACCAGACATGCGATAAAACGTATTAACCGTATGACGGCATTTATTAACAGTCCGGAACGATTTAATGAATTAACAGCTCAAAAGGCTTCAGTTTCTATTGTCATGAAAAAGTTTCTCCAGACTGGCAGTGATCGTTTTTCTAGACTAACAGTAAACTCGGGCTGTACACATTTTTAAAGCCCTCTCCTTCGACAAAGCTGATCGGAAGCGAATCCTTAGCGATCATTTTAGTAATTAAAGCCGTTATTTGCTCCGCCCATCTGGCATCCAAATCGGTTGGCCTTGCATTCGTCATAGAATAGTCTGTGATACCTCTGCAGGTGTTGATAGAGATTGGTTGTGTTGCCTCGCGAGGTCGACACAGACTTTCGGCATGTTTTACAAAGCACTTGCTTTGGAAGAACATCATATCTGAGTTTGAAATCCAAAATAGTTCCAAACATAAGCGTTGCTTGTTCTTTTAGGTATCAAGTAGTTTGCTGCTGCAGGACTTTGCGCTTCAGCAGACATAACATTACTTTGTTGCGTATTTTTAACTGCTGCTCCCTTTCGCGCTCATCTTTTCCAAATGACGTTCTTTGCTAATTCAAAAGCATGTACAGCGTTAAAATGTCCCCTATTGGTTAAACGTAAAATTGCAGAAGGAAACTGTGAAATACTACGTAGGTGTATTTTATCATATTTAAAGCCCTTAATCGAAATAATCGCAGCTTTTGCGATTTGAACATCGCATCCCTTCAAATTGCGATTTCGGTTTAAAAATGATTAATCGTGCAGGCCTAGTCTGTGATCATATACTTTCCACCTCCAAGCAGAAAAAAACTCTTCTATTGGGTTTAGGAATGGAGAGTATGGTGGAAGCAACTCCACTGTTATCCTTTCATGTGCAGCAAACCACTCCCTAACAATGTTGGTTCGGTGGAAGCTGACATTATCCCAGACAACAACATAATTAGGCCAATGTGGTCTCACTAAACCTCTTTCTTGTTCTGGAATCAGGTCTGTGTAAAGTGTGTCTAGGAAGGCCAGGAGCAGTTGGGTTTTATAGGGTCCATATAGGGTTATAGTATATGTGTGGAATGTGCGTGCTCACTCCATTCTCTGAAATGGCAGCACACATTGTAATATTGGCCCCACGTTGGCCTGGGGTGTCAGTTGTGGCTCGGTGTCCAGTGAGATTGCGACCACGTCTCCGCCCTTTGGACAGATTGAACCCGGCCTCGTCCACAAAAACAAGAATATGGGTTGTTTCATGTCCTTCTAACTCCATGATTCTCTACGAAGAAACACAGAAACAAAATAAAGTGAATTTTTTATTCTAGAGTTCAGTAAATGTTTTCTCTTACATTATTATGGGATCTAAAACTTTACAGTAATTACATAATACAGGCATCTTAGAAGTACAGTAAAACTCATTACGTAAGTGCACACCAATAGTTTACTTGGACATACTGGTACCGCAGCTCCTTTACTCTTTCAGTATTCCTCTCAAATGGCACCTTGTAGAGTTGTTTCATAGACATTTGATGTCTTTTCAAAACTCTGGTGGAAATGCTGACAGAATCTATGTTTGCGAAGACATAATTGTCATTTATGATTGCACTTTGGATCTCTATTAGCCTGATGGAATTGTTGGCTGTGACCATGTTGCAAATTTCTTGTTCTTGCTGATGGTTAAATACAAGGTTGTTGAGCAGTTCTATAGAATGTACAGATAGACTTTCATTTACAATTACAATATTGTTTTTTATAAAAATGCTTTACATAAAACAAACACAAAAATACATATTTACCTGTTTTCCCTACGAAAGGTTTGCACAATTGATGACACTGTGGACCTGTTTACATTAGGCTGCACTCTTCGACCACCCACTTCCATTGTAAAACCAGATTTATGACATGATCCACAAGTGTGGCTCTGATTTCGTCAGAGACTCTGACTCTTCTATTTCCACCTCTTCCTCTGTTATGTCTTCCTCTAACACCATCACCACGTATTCTTACACGTCTTCCAATTGGTCTTCTACGAGCATGTTGCTGCAGTTCAGGGTTGTGGAAATCCTCCATGGTCAAGAAATGGTATTGATTGTGCTGTGGGCAATCTACTTTTTACTGTATATGCTCCCAAACTTCATTGGTTAAATGGATGATTGGTTGATTCAAATTGTATTGCAATTCGAGGTAATTTGCCAATGTAGCAGACATTACAAACAATATCAATGTCAGATAGTTATGCAATTTACATGCGTGTATACCAGTTTTTGAGAAGTGAATGGATTGTTTTGAATGTGATGGCGTACACGATGAAAAATGATTGAGAAGTTGTGAGGAGTTTGACAGTTTAAGTGAGAATTGACTCATCAGTTTTGATCAACAAGCCCTATGCAATTATTTGTTGTGCAAACTGCAGACGATTTTACTTAATGTTTGACCACATGTGCCAAAGCATTTGCAATTTGCTCAAATCAATAAGAAATTCCAATCTGATGTGAAAAATAAGCTAATTGTTCGGGGATCTGATCTTATTGTTTTGGAAAATACAATTTTCATTTGAGAATTGAGCCAAAGCAATTGAGAAAAACTGTAACATACATGTTTGGCAGCATTCACAGTCATGGACAGCACCTGTTGGTTAACAAAACTTACTGTTTGATTGGTCATCTGAGATGTGTGAAACTCTTCCTTCATTAGTCAAGTTCTACTTTCACATGACTGTCAATTTCTGTAATAAATTAATCAAATTTTCCAAGGGATTCATATATGGTATTCATGGTATTATGTTCTTGACTAATTTTGACAATTGAACAGACTTATATGCATGTGATGACTTATACAATGAAATGACGCTGACATGCTTTGGAGTGAACAACCATTAGACTGAGAATCAACAATCAGTTTAGATCAACAAGATCTAATCACTTGGAAATTGTGCTAAAAGTAGGCAACCTGTACTTAATCATTTCAAAGATGTACTGAGACATTCACACATTAACTTAGAAATTTGCAATTTGATGAAACTAACGAGAAATTCAATTCTGTTGTGAACAATTGACATGTGGTTTAGTAGGTTTGTCCATGTTGTTTTGAGAATGTAATTTCTGTTTCTAGAAATGAGCCGAACCAATGGAGAAAAACTGTAAAATGTCTTAAATCCATGTTTCCAAGGTCTTAGAAATGCAATCGAACCAACAACCTAAAGATTTTCTTTTAGAAATCATGTACGTCTCTGTTTGTCACACAGAACAAAATAGCCGGAACCAACCAACAGATAACACGTGTGGGGGGGTGGGTGTTTGTTGGACTGGATATGTGCAAATCTATTGCCATGAAATTGGTCTTAAATATCATTCTGCACTATTGAAAAGGTCTTAAAAAGTCTTAAATCTAAAACCCTGATAAAAGGTAATACAGTTAGCTATAGTTTTTACCTATTTAACCTAATATAAAAAAATAAAAACTCACCAATCCTTTACATCCTGCAGAAGTTACTGTGGCAAAGTTGATGTATCAGCTTGATCATCTTCATTTTCTGTATCAGATTCGACCTTGAATTGAAATGAGGAAGTACCGATCACATTTTATCACCTGTCAGTACAATTGCTTGTGAACATGATGTTTCGAATAAATAGGAGGCGTTACATTTCCGTCAAACACTTGCAGTATTCAACCAATCACTACACACTGGTTGATCACAAAACTAAATACCTTTATAAGGTTTATTTTATGTATGGGAATTTTGACATTATTTTGTGTTTATATGTCCGTTTCAGTATAAGAAGGGGTGAAAGAGAACTTTCAAGTTTAGTATTTTGTGCTCTGACTCTCTGGGCACATGCATCTCTACAACCTGTGACACCTGAAGGCTTTTAGTTATTATTCTTCATGAAAGCTGATTTGATGCACGTTTGGCTTCTATCAATATCAAATGACAAATAAATAGCATTTATCGTGATGTATAACGTTTTGAATGCTTTGCAGTATTGTTAGAGAGTTTATACAATAGTTCAGTGCTTAAAGTTTAAACACATGAGAATTATGTGGGCCGGAAGCACTTATAGATAAGTGAAAGACGGGACACGAAAATGAGTGACTGAATGCGCCGCATACACAATATAACATTTCTGAGCATTCATTTTATAATATTCAAAGATTATTTTGGCTATTGATCAGTTGGGCAATCGCTCTAAAATGTGACCATTTAGTCTAAAGCCCTGTACATGCTAAAAAACAAATACGCACACACAGGCGTTATTATTCTGCTACTGTTCATTTCATTTGATTTCAGTGAGTTTTGAGCTTTATTTAAAATGTCATGATTAACACCTCAGTAACGAACTACACTAGTCATCATTTGAAGTGGATCAAAAAAGTTAATCAATATTGTCCTAAGACAAGAACAAGTATTGTTCAAAATTCATGTATAAACACTTAGGTATAATCAATGTTGTCATCAATGGGATTTCATTCCTCATCACTTTTAATGATGCCCAGATATGATTATTTCTCACATGGTGTGAATTGACTTGTCACACATTTAAGTGTCAGCAGATGAATAATCTCTGTATTGTAAACCAAGCATGAATTGCATGGTTTAACAAATGCCTGAAACAAGTCATGAATAAAAAACAACAAATGAAGCAAAAGCCTTAAATGATAACCAGTTCCCAATTTTGGACACCTGTGACAGGTCAATTGGTACCTAGTGACAAAGAATCATGTCTGGTGACCATCAAAAGCCAT
Organism: Triplophysa dalaica; assembly: GCF_015846415.1. Taxonomy (NCBI): domain Eukaryota; kingdom Metazoa; phylum Chordata; class Actinopteri; order Cypriniformes; family Nemacheilidae; genus Triplophysa; species Triplophysa dalaica. The sequence goes on along the minus strand of NW_026622635.1, from coordinate 630,312 downwards.
TAAGGATGACATTTCTTTAATGAGAACATAGACTTATAACGGACTTTCATGTTATGCACGAATTGTTAAAGAAACACATTTTGAATTTAGAACAACTTTGATGAAAGGTTTTGATCCACTTCAAACGTTGACTAGTATACATTATCCATAATTCTGTCATCAGTCCTTTTATAGTCTGGATATTTCCCAATAATAATTTTATATTTGTTGTCACTGGTTATTGTCTACAGTTAATTAGATATTTTCACATATTTGTGTAATGTGTGTGTAGGGTGGAGATGTATTTGCAGTGGATAAGAACAGATATTCAGATGCGTCTACAGCGCTGGAATCTACAGCTGTGGTACGTACACATTTTTTATTATGACACATGTATAAATTTGACTTACTAATACGTTACTAATAGTACAGAAACACAACATATAGATATAAATGACACAATGATGATGATCACTGAACTGAATCCACTGTACTGTGACTCTCTGTCACATCAGTTCACATGTGTTATCGTCAACGTGTATCTGATGTGTCTAAGAGGTCGTTGTCACGGCTACATGTCTGTTTCTGTGGCTGTGTGCTAGTGTTTATTTGTGTGTGCAGGAGCAGACGGAGGAGGAGACAATGTTTCACATGTGACGGAGATGTGAACGCAGACAAATCAGCAGCATCCATTGGCAAACTCTGCAAGGCCGAGTCTCAGACTCTCATGTCGTGGAGACACTGTGTCTTTCGTTGCAAAAAGAAGACCCTTTGTTTGCCCTGCCATCATAACACAACTGAAAATGAATGGTTCAATTTTATTTACAACACTGTTCCAGAAAAGTACAAACCGAATGTTAAAGTTTGTGCAGCGCATTTCCAGACGGCTGCTTCACGAACGCTTTGGTTAAAAGTGGGGCTATTCCAACCATAAATACTTTACAAGGACAGTCTGGCGCTTCCGGTTTGCAGCCTGTAAGTATATTTTCACTGTAAAACACTGTTAGGGACTAACGTGAGTTGACTTTGTCGTATGTTTGTGATCTGCAAATGCAGACGTGCGCGTGAAAAAAGACAACATGAGTCCTAATAATGAGTAATAATGTTCCACTAGAGGCAACAAATGTGGTGTTTATATTGTCTTTTATTAAGTATTTATTTAGGGATTAGGGTTTATTGTCTTTGTTGAGTCGCGATGAGACGTGGCCTAACACTGGTTGATCAAGAAGGGCAAAAGCGCTCGCGTAATTTTATTATGTTGCTCGCGTTGTTTTATAATGTAACCATTCCCTGCTGTAGTGTGAGCTTTTTAACACCGTATATAAAACAGGGTGTCTGCGGATCCTTAAAATGTCTTAAAAAGTCTTAAATTCCATAATGTCAAAACAAGGCATTAATTAGCATTACAGTTTTTCTCAAATGCTTTGAGTCATTTCTTGAAACAGACCGGACGCTTTCAACACTCTTGGTGCTTTTGGCAAAATAACGTGGATGGTTCGGCACAACACTTTGGCATTGTTTAAGCACTATATCAAAAAGTCAAAATATTTAGATGTTTTCTCACTATGGCAGAGGACCATTTAAACATCCCTCATGTCCATCTTTCAGTCTTGGCCCATTCCTTCATTGACAATAGTTACTGTTCTGTTTTTTGTCTAGCTAACAGAATGCAATTGTGTATAAAACTGAAAAAAAGAAATAGGATTTTAGAGTAAGAGTAGCCTCCAAGCTTTGACATCACACATTGCACTAATACTGGCAATGAAATTTTAATCATTATCTTTCACACATAAAGTTACGTCAATACATAAGAGTAAAAAGAAAATGTATACACCATAATATACTGTAATTTAAATACACAAATAAAAAACTATTCAAATTAAATGCAGCCTAGAGTGCTGTAAATAAAGCTGGAGTTTCACAACTAACAGTTCTTCACTGGTCGCTGTCCTCATCCTCCCGCTCCTGGGCATCATCCTCACCCTCCTGTCCATCCACACACTGCTGTCTGTCTGGCCACAGATTCTCGTCCACATCACCACTTATATTCTCTCTTGCAATGCAACGAGGGAAGAAACGGCGTGCATGTCTCAACCGTCCCCTACACTGATCTCCTGTAATATCCTCACACACATTGTCCATTGCATGGAGCAGTGACCACTGATCTTGAGCCCGAAGCTCACTCTCTACCTCCAAGCGGAGTAACTCCTCAATAGCATTGAGGAAAGGAGAGTAAGGTGGTAGGAACACCATGACCATCCTTAGATGAGTAGTGAACCAGGCCCTGATGAGCGGGCCACGGTGGAAATTCACATTGTCCCATACAATGACAAATTGAGGCAGGTGAGGCCCTACGAGACCTCTCTCATTTTCAGGGATCAAATCAATATGAAGGCGGTCCAAGAAGATGAGGAGCTTCTGTGTATTGTATGGGCAAAGACTGGGGATGTGAGTGGTCACACCATTCTCAGATATGGCAGCACACATAGTTATATTGCCCCCTTGCTGGCCTGGGACATCCACCGTGACCCGTTGGCCAATAATATTACGGCCACGTCTTCGGCCCTTGGCCAGGTTGAAGCCAGCTTCATCCACAAACACGGGGGTGTGTTGGGTCTCCATTCCTTCCAATGCCATTATTCTCTACAATAGCGTAAAAAAAACCCATCAAATCAGTCATACAGAAGAGTCATACACTACACTTACAGACAATTACATAGGCACTAATTGCAGCTCTTTGACCCTTTTTCTTATTGTATGTTATTTTCTTCAAAATCAGGATAATAATGATAATTTCATCATACAGTAAACTGCAGATTTAGGGGAATTGTGGAAGTCAGATAAATCAAATACTTTCATACCTGGATACACAAATCAGGTTAATTGGGTACTGAAGCAAAACAAGTTTGGGAACCACTGCTTTATTGTAAAAAGGTTATAATGATGGACAACCTGTCATGAGCTCTGGTGTGAGACATGGCGTGAGAACCCAAGTGCAGGCAGACGACAAGGCGGATGAAGGGGTTAACAAATGTATTTATTTAACAAAGACAAAAAGGCAAAACAAAACCCACTATGGGGAAAACAAGACTGGGTAAACTAAAACAACACAAGAACACGGACTAACTCAACTAAGAAAACAAAGACTTGACACAATAAACTAACACTTACTAAGACACGTTGGAAACAGGAAACAGGAACAACAACTTGGCATAACATTAACAGGAACGAGTACAAGAACATGTACCTCAAACAATGCACGAGCAACGAGACAAAGAAACATGAGGACTCTTTATAGGGAAGGTAATTAACACAAACTAGGAAACAGGAGGGTTGGGCAATGACGCGACTTGAGGAGAGTATGGAAGACCGCAAGGGTCAAAAATATCTCTCCCCACATGAAACAGAGGATTCTGTATGATTCCACCTCTAAACCAAGAAATACCTGACAAGGAGAGGTGGAACCATGACACAACCAGTAACTGACTTACTTGTACATACTGGTACCGCAGCTCTTTCACTCTATCAGAGTTCCTCTCAAATGGTACCCTGTAAATTTCCTTCATTGTCATCTGATGCTTCTTCAATATCTGGTCTATCGTGGAGATGCTTATAGAGTTGACATTTTGGAATATGGCATTGTCTTGTATGATTGCAGCGCGGAACTGTCTCAATGTGATGGCATTGTTTGTTATGACCATGTTACAGATCTCTTGTTATTGGTGTTCATCGAGAAGTTTTCCTCTGCCACCAGTGCAAGGTTGTCTTGTAATCCTAGACATAGAATTCAAAGGACAACACTCCATTCGTAATGTATACCTTATGTTTTCCTTACAGAGTGAGTTACCTATGTTATTGTATTGTTGTTTTGCTTACAGTAACTTAACCACAATCATAATGCATCACTGCACAGTGACTGGAATACTACTGTAAACTGCATCATCAATACTGTAGAAAATAAACTATTCCATACTTGATATATGTGTGAGTAGGGTGGAGATGTGTTAACAGTGGATATGAACAGATATTCAGATGAATCTGCAGTGCTGGACTCTACAGCTGGTACGTACACATTTTTAATTATGACACATGTATAAATGTGACTATTACACTTTACTAATAGTACAGAAACACAACATATAGATATAAATGACACAATGATTATGATCACTGAACTGAATCCACTGTACTGTGACTCTCTGTCACACATCAGTTCACATGTGTTATCGGTAGCTTTTATCTGATGTGTCTAAGTGGTCGTTGTCACGGCTACATGTTTGTTTCTGTGGCTGTGTGCTAGTGTTTATTTGTGTGTGCAGGAGCAGACGGCCGGGGGGGATGTCACATGTGACGGGGATGTAAACGCAGACAAATCAGCAGCAACCATCGGCAAACTCTGCAAGGCCGAGTCTCAGACTCCTAGGTAGCACGTCCATCCTTCTAATCCAATCCTCTTGTTATCACTCTATCTCTCCGAAAACTGTTTCATCCAATAATAGTCATAACTGTTTGATCAGAACAAGGATGATTAGAATTTTGCGATGTTAAACATTCACTCAGGCGGCCCCTCGAAAGAAGACGTGGAAGAGGAGACCACGACCCCGTCAGCAGCTGCGGCAGAAGCGGCCACTGCCAGCCATCGAACCACCTCCCGAGGGGGAGATGATGCAGATCACACCCCTAGTCCCCGTCACTGTCCCTGGGTGCTTGGCTCAAGCGGCAATGATTCGAGTTTCGAGGCATCCTCTCAACCTTAGTCAGAGGCAGGGATGCTCCCGTACTGTTGGCCGAGGTCGCCAGCCTGGTTACGAGTCCGACTCACTAACCATTGTCACTTTCGATGGTTCGGGGACCCCGTGTCGAGGTATTTTTCCATAGTTAGTTTTGCATCCTCTTTTGCACACGGAAATGCTTCTGGCCACTTTGAGAATTACCAAAAGATATTTCAGATTATCTATTGGTGGCATGTGCGTGAAATCAACTTGCACATGTTGGATGGGTGCTTCCGGATATGTCAAGGCATCGTGCTTGATTGATTTGTTCGGATTTACCTGAGCACATGTCCAAATGAGTTCTGCGGTTTTATGTACATCGGCAATGCAATATAATTGATTAAATGCTTGAACCACTTTTGCACAACTGGTGTGAGACAAACCGTTATAATGTTTAATAAGGATAACAGGATGCTGACCTACCCTGTTCATACCTTACAATCTCTTCTTTATCTGGAGCACAGCCATTTTTTCTCCATGTGTTCGTTGACTTTGCAGGATTTTGATGTCAATATCTGGTACATTAGTTATGTGCACTGTCATGGCTACCTGTTTTATCAGAGAGGACCATCTGTCCATGGATTCATTGACTTTTGTTTTGACTGGGTTATAATTGGCAGGGACTAAACTTTCAATAGTTGGAGTGATAACTATGCCTAGATATTTAAAGCCATTGATTGCAATGGAAAATGGATTCCTAATCTGTGATTGGTTCCTTTCTTGGGTATTTAAAAACAGTATTGATGATTGGCATTATTTACTTTATAACCAGAGAACTTTCCAAATCTATCAAAAACTTTTAATAATGCTGGTACAGATCTCTCAAGATTTCTCAGTTGAAGAATAGTGTCGTTTGCGTATAATGCTATTCAATGGTCACAATCCTTTATTTTAATGCCATTGATAGAGTGGTTAATTCTAACCGTGATTGCTAAAGGTTCTAATTCTAGGATAAAGAGCATTGGTGACAAAGGTCTTAATGTTGTATTATTGGTCCTCACTTCAGCTGTTGGTTTAAAATATAAAATATTGATTCAGTGCAGAAATGAATCTCCAAAGCCAAAACCTCATTCATGTAAAGCCATTATCGTACGCTTTTTTAGCCTCAAGTGATAGGATACACGTGTCAGGAGCTTCCCTTTTTTCCTCCATGATATTTAAAATTCACATAATGTTATGGGTAGCCTGGCCGTTCTTAATAAATCCATTTTGGTTTGAAACTTAGAGATGGGACACATTTTTCTAATCTATTAGCCAAATTTTCTGCGTCTGTGTTGAGTGAAGAAATTGGTCTGTATGACTCAAATTTAGTAGGTGGATTGTCAGGTTTCAAAATTAAAGAAGTTAAAGCACTTCTCAGTGCTGGGGGTAGGTAACCATTTTTAAATGATTCTGGACCAACAAATTTGTGTTTTAAACATCTTGTATATATCGATTGGCAGACCATCGGGGCCGGCTGTTCTAACATTGTTCATCATTGAGATAGAGTCTTAAGATTTTGTGTTCTTCAAGTGTCTAGATAGTTATTATCCTCATCTGATATAAGCGGGAACTGAAGGTCATTAAGAAAATGTGTTTGATCTTCAGTATAAGGTGCTGATTCAGATTTATATAAATCTTTATGAAATGAAACAAAGGTTTTATTTATTTCTAAGGGATTAGATATTGTTTCTCCAATCGGAGTTTGAATACTATTAATGGCATTTTCAGCATTACATTTTTTATCTACCAAAGTTATAATTTTGCTGCCCTTTCATTTCACATCATTTCACCATGCTCTTAAAATGATTGTTTCAATGTTTTTAAACAGTTTTCAGCCTTTGTTATGGAGAGGGTATTATACTGAGCTCTAAGTTTAAAAAGTTTATGATGTATAGTATTTTAAGTGTCTAAAGAGGCGCTTTCTTCTGGAAGCTTAATTTCTTTTTCCAATGAGTCTAATTCCAATTTAAATGTATTTGTTTTGGAGCTTGTGATGGAAATTATCTGGCCTCTAATATATGCCTTAAATGCTTCCCACCTCACAGTAGCTGATGTTTCATCTTTATTCTCTTTGAAAAATGATCTGTCTGAACTCGAATTCTGCGAAATCCGGATCTTTTGATCATTTCAGATGGAGACGCCTTCGGTAGATTTCACTAATATCATTTATTGCATTATAAGTTAATGAAACTGGACCATGATCCGAGATAACAATAGGATCATATTGGCACCTTGCTACTCTTGGAATCAGTTAACTAGAGATCGAAAAATAGTCAATACGTGAATGACCCTTCGTCACTGTAGAACAACATGATTATGTTCTTTTATTAGGGAACAATGTTCTCCATGGATCAGACAGATTTAGTTATTTTATATAGTCCCATATCTTTTTCCTAGTCTGAGTGTGTGTTGTGTCAGATCCTGTTGATCGATCAAGTTTAGGAGATTATGTGCAGTTGAAATCTCCTGCAATTATCAATTATCCTTGTAAGAAGGACAACAGAAGAAAAAGTTATCAAAAAAGCTTGGACAATCTGTATTAGGGCCGTACACATTTGCCAGAGTAATTACTTCATTAAAAATCGAGCCTTGAATTATTACTTAACATCTGGATGTGTCCTGTAAAACCTTGGATATATGTAATGGGACTGAAATGTGTACTGGTCATTAACCCCCTGGAGTGAGAAGAAAATAAAGCTGAATAAATTTGTCCTTTCCAGCGTCTTCGTATTGGTGTAAGGTCATTTGTAGTTACAGTGGGTATGGTGAGTATTCAGACCTCCTTACATTTTTCACTCGTCGTTATATTAAAGCCATTTGCTAAAATCATTTAAGTTCATTTTTTTTCCTCATTAATGTACACACAGCACCCCATAATGACAGAGAAACACAGAATTGTTGACATTTTTGCAGATTTATTCAAAAAGAAAAACTGAAATATAGTAAGTATTCAGACCCTTTGCTCAGTATTTAGTAGAAGCACCCTTTTGATTTAATACAGCAATGAGTCTTTTTGGGAAAGATGCAACAAGTTTTTCACATCTGGGGCCCGTTCTTCGTACGTCGCTTATTACATCCGAGATCAAATGACACATCCGAGATGATATCATCCTGCTAATCATGATCCGGCTAATTGGGTTCTTCGAAAACACCTGCCGGATATGATTAGTATCACTGGATTGAGTTATCTGAGATAATTGCGCCTTCATGCGCTTGTTTAAAAGGGGATATGTATCGATAGTAGAAACAATGATCAGCAGCGCTGCTATTGGCTGTTCAGCATGGCTAAAGAACGCGCCCAGTTTTTCTCCCAAGCAGAACAAGAGCTTTTAATAGAAGGTTATGCCGCATTTGAAAATTTAATTAAAACACCAGGGAACACCTCAAAGTCTGCAAAAGCCAGGAGAGAGGGCTGGCAAAAAGTAGCAGACAAATTAAATGCGTAAGTGTTCCATGTTAGATGTTTCTATCACTTTCTACTGTATGTATTTTTTTTTATTTCATAAACTTTGATCTTTTATGTCAGAGCCACCACGGGAGTCACTAGATCATGGGAACAAGTAAAAGTGAAGTACAAAAATATTCTACAAAATGGTATCCTTTACTTCTTATACAGTCCTTATTTTAAAAAGCCACTTTTTTCCTCTTAAAAGCCACTGTTAAATGATGTGTTTGTCTATAACAGCCACCAAGAAAAAGGCTGAAATAAAAAAAACAGGTGGTGGTCCTGCACCCCCACAATATACCCCAGCAGAAGAGCTGGCCCTTGGGTTGAATTCAAACCGACCCATTGTGGAGGGCATCCCTGGGGGCAGCTCTTCCTTAGACCCAAAGCCAGGGACCAGTAGCAGCCACACCTTCATTACTGATAGGCTAAATGAGCTTTCATTTCTCTTAGTACACTGTAAAATGGTTTGTTGCTGCATTAAAAGTATAATCCAAATGGCTGGTACAGTCATTTGAAATGTTTGTGAAAGTGAAAACTTCTAAACTTTTAGTTCATATAAAATATGTTGCCATGAGTTATTAATCACAATTTCGTTTAGTGTAGTAAATTGTAATGACATTATCCCCCCCCTCTTTTGTGCAGTTTTAGATAATACACCAACACTTTTACCTGTTCCCAAGCAAGTGGTGGCTGAAGCATATGCAGTAAGTTGTGTTTTTCTAACTTTTACATCAAAAGGAAAGAGTGCAACACTTTGTAATACCCATTTATTTCCATTGCACAGTACAGTGAAGAAACCCTCTCAGATTGTCCTTTGGAGGAAGAACCTGTAAGTGCATAAATAACTTTACCCTCATTTGTATATACTTGTGTACCTATTCTTTCTATCTGCAACATGAGTTGCAGGAGTCCACACCTAGAGAAAGGCCTACAGAAAAGCATCCAGAACAGTCTGCACAAAGAACTGCTGACACAGAGGTGGGGCAGTGTTGTACTTTTACTTTTGTTGCATGAGGCATGTTCTGACCCTTTTTTTCACGAAATTACACAGGGTGACATCCGTAGCCTATATAAACGGCATCTTAAACACAAAATTGAGTATTTTGAGTTGAAAAAAGAGAAATTAAGAGGAGAAATAGAACTCGACAACTTGAAGAAGAGAAAAATTGCACTGGAGATAAAGTTGCTTCAAAAGGACCTTCAGAGTAAGTGCTAATACACTATTTCAAACATAGTAGTATTTCTGACTTAACATAACTTTCTCTTATTGCAGGCAAAAGATGACTCGCTGGCTTTTCTTTATAAAGAATATTTTAAATAAAACTCAAGGAACGAAGCATATTTGTCTTGTCTTTTATTATATTGAAAAATGGTGTTCTACAATTCTGTCACGTGCAGCTCTGCCACTAGGTTGGTCCAAGTGCACTGGCTGGACGTCATCATCAGGCTGCACCCCCACCACAGGGGTCTTTTCCTTTCTGATGGTGGCAATGTTATGCAATATGGCACATGCAACAATTATGTCACAGGCCCTGTCAGGTGCAACCCTCAGACTTTTCAGACACTGAAATCTTCCCTTTAGTTGCCCAAAGGTCATTTCAATGCGTGCCCTTGTCCTGGCTAGAGCTGCATTGTAACGGGTTTGAGGTCCAGGGTTTGGCTCAGGGAAGGGCGTCATAAAATACTGCCTGCAGGCATAGCCCCTGTCTCCAAGCAGGATCCCGTCAAAATCCCCTGTATAATGGAAAACTGCAGTTCTGTTAGGCTCAGCATAATGCTGTGTATAATACTGTGAGCTTGAAATGTATGTTCCCTTACCACGTTCAAATAATGTGCATAAATGTGACTCTCTGAAAATTCTTGAGTCATGCACTGATCCTGGCCATTTTGCTTCAACATTGGTGATATGGAACATAGAGTCACACACCATCTAAGAGATTTTAGTCAGTCAACTGCATACTTTTTGATTTCATTACTTTTGTTTCAAGTAATATATTACTAATCAGGAATATTATAAATTGTAATCGTAATTTACCTGCACATTTACACTGTGAAATCCCTTTCGGTTCACAAAATCCCCCTCATTGGGGCCTGGTGGGGCCTTGATGGGGACGTGTGTGCAGTCTATGGCACCAATTACATTAGGGAAGCCTGAAGGACACATACTGTTAGTCATACTTATTGGTATGGTCATGATTGCATGTCATTAACAATTATAAATGTACCTGCAATAGCAAAAAAATTCTGTTTTACAACCTGTGGTCTTAAATGGCTTGGAAATACCAAAAAAAAACCTAAAAACGGCTTGAGCGCCAGCTAAACTTTGCGAATGGCACGACAGACAGCACTTTTCACCAAGTTCTCTGCATCTCCAATAGTGTAAAGGAACGTGCCACTCGCAAAGAATCTCAGGCCAATGCACACAGTCTGTGCTGTTGTTAAAGCCCGGCTCCTCCGTGTTGAACACGTAATGTGTGGTTCCAACAAATGAATGATGTAAATAACACCCTCACGAGAAAATCGGTATCTCTCCACAATGACGCTATCGCGCTGCGCTAAAGGATCCTGTCTATCCCGCAATACGCGATTAATTCGAAAAGCTCTTCGAATTATTCTTGCACCTTCCGCAACAGGTTGCTGTCGTACAAATGGACAAGACATGTCTGCGAAAGACTTCCCATATCACCTCCGCTTATAAAGCCGCGATCTAATCCTGTTTACATGAAGTAAGCCTGCTCGCGAGCAGGTTCAAGCTTACGGACCTGTTGCTATGACAGCAAGTCCAGGATGAGCTTCGAAGAACCAAACAATCCAAGATCATGCCAAATCGTCAACAATCAAATCCAGCTAACCGAGTTAGCGACGTACGAAGAACGGGCCCCTGGATTTGCATCTGGATCTGGATCCTCTGCCATTACTCCTTGCAGATCCTCTCCAGTTCTGTCAGGTTGGATGGTAAGCGTTGGTTTAGGTCTCTCCAGAGATGCTCAATTGGGTTTAAGTCAGGGCTCTGGCTGGGCCATTCAAGAAAAGTCACGGAGTTGTTGTGAAGCCACTCCTTCGTTATTTTAGCTTTGTGCTTAGGGTCATTGTCTTGCTGTAAGGTAAACCTTCGGCCCAGTCTGAGGTCCTGAGCACGCTGGAGAAGGTTTTCGTCCAGGATATCCCTGTACTTGGCCACATTCAACTTTCCCTAGATTGCAACCAGTCGTCCTGTCCCTGCAGCTGGAAAACATTCCCACAGCATGATGCTGCCACGACCATGCGTCACTGTTGGGACTGTATTGGACAGGTGATGAACAGTGCCTGGTTTTCTCCTCACACACCGCTTAGAATTAAGGCCAAAAAGTTCTATCTTGGTCTCATCAGACCAGAGAATCTTATTTGTCACCATCTTGGAGTCCTTCAGGTGTTTTTTTAGCAAACTCCATGCGGGATTTCATGTGTCTTGCACTGAGGAGAGGCTTCCGTCGGGCCACTCTGCCATAAAGCCCCGACTGGTGGAGGGCTGCAGTGATGGTTGACTTTCTACAACTTTCTCCCAAATGCATCTCTAGAGCTCAGCCACAGTGATCTTTGGGTTCTTCTTTACCTCTCTCACCAAGGCTCTTCTCCCCGATAGCTCAGTTTGGCCGGACGGCCAGCTCTAGGAAGGGTTCTGGTCGTCCCAAACGTCTTCCATTTAAGGATTATGGAGGCCACTGTGCTCTTAGGAACCTTAAGTGCAGCAGAATTTTTTTTGTAACCTCGGCCAGATCTGTGGCTTGGCAAAATTCTGTTTCTGAGCTCTATGCCAAACAATCTACGCAGCCCAACATTAAGTTGAACGCGTCTGTTCCTGAAGTCACAATTTAGCCTCTGCAGATGTTTTGTCAGAGTTGGTGCTAAACTCTGCAGGAAAATAGATGTTGTGGGCCAGAGTTGAGAAGCACTGCTGTAAATGCAGTTTAATATGTTGAAGGTGTGCATGTGTGTCTCCTCTCATGACTGTTCTTTGAGGGAATGTCTCACTCCAGCTCACAAAGATCGGGAGTTTGCACAGTCAGCCGAGAGAAAATGTGTTACGTCACTTTCATTCATAAATGCAAAAAAAACGAATATACACACACACGTTATTATTCTGCTGCTGTTCATTTCATTAGACTTCTCTGTGATTTGAGCTTTATTTGAAAGGTCAGGATTAATAACTGTAGTGGTTTTAGATGAATGTTAAAATACCCAGATAGCAGACCAACACTATGTCATTGTTTTCCTTTTATCATGTTTGCACCCTAGAATAACGTTATTTTTAATGATGAATAAAAGATCAAGGTGGGCATGAATTCAATTCTAGTTCAATTGAATTTCAATCACTCTTTTAACAGTGAACTATGATTGAAAAAAGATTAGATCAATCTTACTTTATTTACAGCAAGATTCTACTCCATTAAATCATAGACAGTATGTTGTGTATTTTTTACTTTTTATAGGAGAGGATGTTGGCAGAGGTAGAAAATTACACTTTTTGAGTATCTGTACTTTGATGGTTTTGTATTGTAAACTTGTATTTCCAGTATTCTTATATGACCAGTATTCAGTACCAGTTCAAGATTGAAACGCATTTGCAAGGATCAGACATATTTGGTGATCAAATACTTAATAAAAAATCTCATGTTATTAATTGAAATCAACCATTTTACTAATAAAAAAAATGTAATGTATTTCAAACTCTACATTGGACTTAAAAATGTGTCCAAATATTAGTCTTTGAACATTCACTGCATTTATTAGCCGTCTCACACTCTCACATTCACATGTGTGTGTACTGACGACAGTCCTGTTTGTTCCCGAAAGTCAAATTTTTTAATAATCAATTATTTTGATTTGTGTGTTGGAGAAAGAAGTAAACTCCACTTTTAAATTCTACTATGGTTGATATGGGATTTTCATAGAGCTGAATTGTATTTCAAAAAATGTCCATCTATTATAATGATGACATCATTTCATGTCTCTTTGTGTTTAAGACCGTTCTCCAGACGTGGACAACTATTCTGAAGACGATGACAGTTATTCTTCAGCAGTGTTGGGGGTAACGCGTTACAAGTAACGTGCGTTACGTAATAACATTACTTTTCTGGAGTAACGAGTAAAGTAATGCACTACTTTTTAAATTTACACATTAATATTTGAGTTACTTTTTACACATTTAGAAATATCATCAGCAAAATCTCTGTGACAGGGAAAAGGCCGGGAGTCGTGCTGCCCGATCGTAAAACCTTTGCAAGCTTTTTGGATAATGCATATATGGAAATGGAGACCGAACTAAAGAAAACTTTTGCTGACTTGGAATATGTTTCAACCACTGCAGATCTATGGACTGCTCAGAATAAAAGTTTTCTGGGAATTACAGTACACTGGATAGATCCTGCTACTCTGCATCGGAAAAAAAGCTGCAATCGCCTGCAGACGATTTCGTGGGAGACACACGTACGATACCATCGCAGCGGAGTTAGAGCAAATTCACATCTCATATGCTCTTTGTGGTAAGATAACTGCCACGGTCACTGACAATGGCTCGAACTTTGTCAAAGCTTTCAGAATGTTTCAAGCTGACGATGATAATGAAACCGAGAATGATGAAGACGAGGTCATATTTACGGACTTGCACGCAGTTTTACGAGATGACATTGAGTCCAGCGAACGGTATGTTCTCCCTCCACATCACCGGTGTGCATCGCACACCCTTAACCTTATATGCTCGAACGACATAGTTCAATTTTTGACGCTTTAGATGTTAAGACCCTGGATAGTGAACTCACTTTATATAGATTACTCGACCCACACAATAAGTACAAAATTAATAAACACATTACTTTCCATAATCTGTAATGTTTATTGTTCTTTTATATAGCATGCATAGCTATGGGATTAGGAAGTTCTCTGAATATAATATTATTCTATATTATTATTCAATGTATAGCCTATGTGTTTTTAAAAGAAAATGAAGGTGCTTGACTTGTATAGGCTGTTGTTGAATATATTACGGCTTTAAACACTAGTTCAATAACATCTCAGTCAAAAAAAAACACCTGTAAGACCTGAGAGAGATCAAGCCTCAGCCAGGTAAGAAAAAGTAACTGAAAAGTAACGCAAAAGTAACGTACCATTACTTTTCATAAAAAAGCAACTAAGTAACGCAGTTAGTTACTTTTTTGGGAGTAACTAAATATTGTAATGCATTACTTTTAAAAGTAACTTTCCCCAACACTGTTCTTCAGAGCAGGAGGTCAGTGATGATGCCGTTCAGGGTCAGGTCAGCACTTCTCATTATGTCAATCATCACAACAAAAATCCACTGCAGTTTATTATTGTATTGTATGTTTCTGTCAGAATAAATACTGTCTTGTGTGTTAACAGTGGATATGAACAGAAGTTCAGATGCGTCTATAGCGCTTCACTCTACAGCTGTTGTAAGTACACATTTTTAATTATGACACATGTATAAATGTGACTATTACACTTTACTAATAGTACAGAAACACAACATATAGATATAAATGACACAATGATGATGATCACTGAACTGAATCCACTGTACTGTGACTCTCTGTCACACATCAGTTCACATGTGTTATCGTCACCGTGTATCTGATGTGTCTTAAGTGGTCGTTATCACGGCTACATGTCAGTTTCTGTGGTTGTGTGCTAGTGTTTATTTGTGTGTGCAGGAGCAGACGGCTGGGGGGATGTCACATGTGACGGAGATGTGAACGCAGACAAATCAGCAGCAAACATCGGCAAACTCTGCAAGGTTGAGTCTCAGACTCTCATGTCACCTAGGTAGCACGTCCATCCTTCTACTCCAATCCTCTTGTTATCACTCTATCTCTGAAAGATGTTTCATCCAATAATAATCATAGCTGTTTGATCAGAACAAGGATGATTAGAATTTTTCTATGTTAAACATTCACTCAGGCGGCCCCTCGGAAGAAGACGTCGAAGAGGAGACCACGACCCCGTCAGCAGCTGCGGCAGAAGCGGCCACTGCTAGCCATCGAACGAATCGATCTTCCTTTTATACCCGTATGTACGGGGCGGAGACTGGCGAGGGCGGGCCATTGGCCAATCCCCATTGGCATTTTAGTTTTATCTCGGAGATGATAGGTTCTCAGAACACAACACAATGTCGAGAGACTGACTGAAGGGGAACTGAAGTTAGTTTCCCAAACATTCACACTGTTCATTGGTTCAGTGTAAAGTGGTTTTCCTTTAACAGGTGACAGCATCTATTAACAATCTCCAACTGCGATAATACAGACTTTTCCAAATGCTGAATAATCTGACAAACCTGTTTGTTTAATTTGTCTCAATCTACCATGAACATATGCAAGACGTTTATGATCAACCATTGAAATTTCATCAATTATAAATAGTTGCAGTTTTCCACGTTTTGCTCTCAAGGAATATTTTTTTTTCATTTCAAAGTGGTACGTATGGCAGTGAAGCGTTTGTTCCGATAGAGAAAGTGCTGTGGATTGTAGCAGCCTTTATATTATAAGCAGCAACACCAGTGGGCGCTGTTAACAGCACATGTGTCTCATCTGGATTCTCTGACAGCTTTGAAAGGATGCGACTGCTTTCATTATTGTCTGCATGTTCAGCTTGAATGCTACCAGTCAGAATAAAAACAACTTTTGTTGAGCCCGCTTTAAGTCTCATGTTAGTCAATCTATAAACACTCTCTTGAGCTGACACCTCTCGATCATGTAAAAACACACTTCCAAGTTTTCTTAAAGCCTGTTTTGCATTTCCTCTTCTATTTTATTCATAGGCTTAATCCAACTTTCATTATAGTCCACAACTAAATACCACTTGTTATGTTCTTTTAAGTATGCCAGTGCTGCTTGAATGTCAAATATTCTCTTAAATTTGACTCAAATCATCATTTTCTGATCTTGGTAAGACATTCACAACATCTGTTACATTAGATGGAACACAAGTCACTGGTCCATGAACACCATTCTGTCCTCCACGTGGTAAAGCCAGCATCTTCATGAATGGAATGTGCTTTGCTATTAGATGTTGCTCAAGAGAATTTAAACAGCTTAATTCAGCAGGAACAGGATCCAGATCAAGATTATTTGCTACACTTTCAGCAGGAATTTTACCTTCAGAAATCTTTCTATCACATGTGTGCAAATCCACAGAGATGCAGCAGGGCTGTTTTTATAAACACAGTCTTCAGTACAGTCTGTATTACACTTATGCAGATAATTCAGTGTTACACATTTTTCTGCAATATTTCCAGCATGGGCTGATTTTTCTAAATATGTATTTAAAATAAAGGTCAAATAAATAAAATAAAATAAAGCAACACTGGTGGCATACTGAACAAACATATTCAGGACCTGTAGAGATTTTTTCTTTAAACTGTTCAATCACACAGTCAATCTCTTTTCTTTTAATCTTAGCATTTTTATATTTCTGTGTGTTGTAGTCAATCACCATATTTCTGTGTATTTCATTCTGACTGTATTTGTCAGAACTCTTCTTTTTGACAATTTCTCTGTGTTCTGGATTGGTTATATACATCTGTAAGCTATATTGTTTCAAAGAGTCATGATGCTCCTCATTTGATTTGTATTTATCTATACTGTATTTTTCTACATGTTCTTGATGCTCTTGATTTTGCTTGTATTTTTTAGTTCTAGATTTAAGCAGTTTCTCTTTGTAAGTCTTAAATCTTTAATCATCTGTTTTAAGTCCTCATTACTGCTTGTATAGCCATACCAGGAGCCTTGTCTGACTGCTGCAAATATGTTATGATGGATTTTCAACATGCATCAAAACTTTTAAATGCTCTAACCAGTGCCTTGTCTAGAGACACTAAAACACCAAAGTAGCCACTTGTTGTTACAACATTATTTTTTTGAAAAGGACAATCATTCAGTGTATGTGTCTTAGGCAGCTTCTCAACATATATGTATCCATTGATGTCATTGATGAGCATCTCCTTGATGGAAAGAGCCTGTGATGTAGGGTTTCTGTGGACAGAAATCAGAAACGGCATTCATGTTCATATTACAATCCTGCTGTCACTTTGGATCAGGCTTAGGCCCATTGTGTGATTCACAACGTTCACTTATTTCTGCCAATTCTTTTAAGAGGTGTCAGAGCCTCTTCCGCATCAGCAGGAATCCTGTCCGCGGTCCTCTTCTCAGTTGCCCCACAACGCCTTGATATTTTGTCCTTTGCATACAAACTTTTTTTCAGTCTAATTAACAAACACAATACATAATTGATATTTCACATTATTACAAGGCATTATATTTTTAATAACTAAATTGTATTTGACTCCGTTTCGTTTAGTCTTTAGAATAGATATTTTTTGACAAGCAACAACTTTTAGTTTGAAATGTTTTGATCATAAGACTATTACTAAACTAATAACATATTATAACCTGACAACTATTCAGATATAACATACAGCCAGTCATAACATCCACAACGCAGAAGTAATACAATAAATATGTAATAACACAATAAAATGACTCTACATTGTACATGATTTACAATAAATGTTTATTATGGAGTGAATAATGGAACTGCAGTTATATGTAAAGATGCAGCAAACCCTGGTGCAAAGATGCTATTACATTTTCATAAGCAAGTAAACATTGATCATATGATTATAGGAGAATGCATAGAAAAGTTTTATTTAGTCTTTGTGTCCTTTTAAAAGCTTGAAAGTATAACTTTGTTTACATTTTGATATGAAACAGTAACATAACAACATAGGGATGTAACGATTCAATCAGCTCACAATGCGATTTATTCAGGGTTTATTATTACAAAATAAGTTGTAACAAATTAGAAATGAAACTAGAAATTAGAAACTTCTCTCGCATAATTTCTTTATTGCTTCACGTTTCTTTGTATTATAAAATAATGTTTTATTTCAAATAACAAAACTAAACTGCAATTTCAAAACAAATTAATAATACAAAAAATATGTTTAATAAAAACAAACTAACACTTTCTGTGCTTTTCTTGGATTCTTTTGCATTAAGAAATATCATGCATTAAGAAATAGCATGTCAACGTTTATGTTTGCAGTGAACATGGCGGCCCCTGGTGTTCAAAAAATGTATTGCGATTCAGTTCACAGCCTAACTGATTTGAATTGTCACACATTATAATCGAGTTTCAACCTGCTCAAGGTGAACAGTTACAGCCCTATGTACAGACATATCAAATTGAATTGCATTAAATCAATAACTTTTGTACCAGCACTTAATTAAAAAAATATTTCATCAAATCAACATTATGGCTTATCATGTTTCCTTACTATTTTATCACTTTTCAATGGCACTTTACGATCAATTTAGCAGACAATATACTCTGTTTACAATGTTAAAACATCTCTTTCTCACTCTAAACAAAGAATCAGCGATTCGAA
Organism: Triplophysa dalaica; assembly: GCF_015846415.1. NCBI lineage: Eukaryota > Metazoa > Chordata > Actinopteri > Cypriniformes > Nemacheilidae > Triplophysa > Triplophysa dalaica. The sequence continues at coordinate 611,693 of NW_026622635.1, read as the reverse complement.
AAGCCATAAAAAAAGCAATAGCTGAACTACATAAATGTTGTCATAAAATGTCCTTCTTTTTAACATCAACTGTCATCGCAAAAGTAATAATGATTCAATGAAATTAACATTTATAAAACAACAACTTTTATACATGAGATAACTCAATGGTTAGTCACTACCCAGCAGGCACCGGACGTCATTGTAACGTCAGAATGACGTTGGACTCCGACGTTGGATCGACGTTGCATATTAGTTGAAAATGAAAATCGGGTTGACGTCGGAACCCAACGTCAAAGTGACGTCAATCTCCAACGTTGGCTCGACGTTGCATTTTAGTTGAAAAAGAAAATCGGGTTGACGTCAGAACCCAACATCAAACTGACGTCAATCTCCAACGTTGGATCGACGTTGCATATTAGTTGAAAATGAAAATCGGGTTGACATCAGAACCCAACGTCAAACTGTCGTCAATCTCCAACGTTGGATCGACGTTGCATTTTAGTTGAAAATGAAAATCGGGTTGACATCAGAACCCAACGTCAAACTGTCGTCAATCTCCAACGTTGGATCGACGTTGCATATTAGTTGAAAATGAAAATCGGGTTGACGTCAGAACCCAACGTAAAACTGTCGTCAATCTCCAACGTTGGTCTAATGTTGCATTTTAGTTGAAAATGAAAATCAGGTTGACGTCAGAACCCAACATCAAACTGTCGTCAATCTCCAACGTTGGTCTAATGTTGCATTTTAGTTGAAAATGAAAATCAGGTTGACGTCAGAACCCAACGTCAAACCGATGTCAATCTTCAACATTGTCAATTCGGTCGACATCAGAATCCCATTTTGGACCAGTTGCATTGCAGTTGGTTGATCCCAAAACTGGAAACACTGTCTTTAAATCAAGCTCGACCTCTGAAAAGATTTTTGTCCCAAATCAAAATCTCTACCTGTCAAAAACGAAGGATAGCTGTCAAATTTTGTTGGCATGACATAAAACTTTTAACAGAACTTTTAACGGAATTAAACATACCGAGAAAGCATGTTGAGAAAATGATAAAATCAGACAAATATTAATTTTAGAATATTAGCAAAGATAAAAGTTTAACTTAAAGTGAAACTTGAATCCACACATTTTCAGAAAAATTAAAAAAGAAAAAAAGAGATGAACTGGATTATGAAAAAAATCTTTAAATTTTTTTAAACAAGTTTTACAAATATTTCACATGTTTAGAAAAATAGTTTGGAACATTTTTTTAAAATAAGATTAGATAATTAACCATCTACAATCTGAACAGAATGTAAAATAAATATTTAATAACCAAAACTGAACAGTTGCCACCTCCACCAACCCTGTCTAGTACATATTTTAAACAAAAGGCGATGGCCGCTCCAATGTTTGCCTCCGTCTCCTTCGATGTTTTCTGGACACTCTCTGTAAGAAATATGAGAATTCAACAGAATATATTTAGAACACTTAAATTATTGACTACTACCAGGATAGTAAAAGACTTTCAACCAGTTTCTTTGAAAAAAACTCTTCTCTAGCTTTAATAGCCGTGAACATTAAACATTCCTGCAGGTAATTGCTGAAACAAGATACTGTGTTTCAGCTTTTGATGCATTTCAGAAGTACTGAACAGACAATCTAGCAAAAACTTAAGAATGCAAATGAATGCAAATGTCTTAAGGTAAATTAACATATATAGGACATGTCAGTATGAATGCTAAAACAATTGTTAGAGTTCTGAACAATTAAAGATCTCAAATGGAATAAAGTTATGCTGGCGACAGGAATGACCTGCCAATCCACAAGTGTATATAGGAACGTTTGTTTTATTTCTGTGTGACAATTACAAAACTCTGAAAAAAAGTTTTGACAACACCAGAGGGATACCACAGTTTCTGAAATGTAATGTGACATTTTTTGAAGGTAGCAGATCACAGCTTGACTACAACACGTAATTAGTGGTTTTCACTGAAAAAAACAGAATTTTAACTAAACAACCCTCAATGTCACAGTGATGCGGAACTAATATTTTCATTCTTTATTTTTACCTGTGACAACAGCATACAGGTGGAGCTTGGTGAAGGCAAGTTTCCCCTTCCCCCCTTCATATTAAAACTCCCCATGACCTCATTTGTCATCAACCTGTGAATACAAGAGGAAGAACTAATTATACATGACACATTGAGCCGGTTGAGTTTGTTTAAGCTTCATCACTTTAATTAGGGTTGGGAACTTAGAACATGCCAGTTCTTATCTAGAACAGGTTCCTGAAAGTGGTTCTGATGCGACGTGTGGCCAAGCGCTGTGAACAGCTTTGGGCAGCCATTTTCCGTGAGGCGTGCCACAAATCAAACAGAAACGCCCTTTACCTCTAATAACTGAACAGACTGTTTCAAATGATTTAGGCACATCTTTTTAATCTTAATGTTATTTTGTATGACTACATGTACCAGCAGCATGCAGCTACTGTCGTCACTTTAATTTCATTCTCTGTCACAAATTGTAATTAATATACTGAGGATTAGTCTAAAGGTTGGTTCAAGAGTGAAATATTTAAATTTAATCTACATTAAATTTTAAATAAAAAAGTATGAAGGCCACTCAATGGATCCCACCTTCTTTTGGCTGAATTATTTTGTGTACATGGCTTTAAATATAACAGTTATGATTTAAAAAATATATTTTATTTATTTAATAAAATCTTTATTTTAGGGAAAATGTCTAAGCCCTCAAATGACAATTTGGTCAACAAGCTTATTCCTGTTGAAAAGCAGAATTTTATCGACAGCGTGAAATCACCAACAAGAAAATACTGAACATTAGTATTTCACTCCATACACCGAAATGATCAATAGTTAGTTGAATGGCAATTAAATGGAATCTGAACCAGGAATCATTACGTAGGACTGGAACCAGAATTGGAAATGAAAATGTTCTTACAATACCCAACCATAAGTGTAATGCAGAAATCACATTGGTCCTACTGTTGGTGCTAGATTAAGGGTCATAGACTAATCCAAATTGGCAGGTTATAGTCTTATTGCAGCACAACTGATACTGTGCCATTTGAAATTGTAAAACCAGTACCATTTTAACAACTTGGCCCAGTATTGATAATAAAAGTCAGTAAGGTTGTGAAAATTTAGAGGGAGAATCAAGAGTGGTAATATTAGACTGGAAGCAAGTTTTAGACAACATCTACCCCGCACAATAAATCTGCTACTTTATGATACATTTGACAGTGTTCTTGAGGTTTCAAATTGTCGTCAGATACTGGTTGATTACTATTAATACACCAAAATGACTACTGTACAGTTTACGGCAGTGATGGATAAGATCTCCTGCAATATCAATTTTCTTGGTGTGCTCCCGTACGACTCCCTACCCAAAAATCAATTAAAAAAACTCCCCTTGCTGGTTATATTGAACACACATCCTTCTGGAATGCCGGGACAACACTGGTTAGCCATTTACGTAAATGAGGATGGTGTAGGATGTTTTTTTGACAGTTTTGGTAATAAACCAGATTACCAAGGATTTCCACAAAATATCAAAACGTTTTTAAAATGCAATTCTAAGGAGATACAGCATTCGACCGTGCGGACAGCATTGTGTGTTTTTTCTTTACCACATGGCTAAAGGGTTTGATAATGATTGTCATGAGATTGTATAGTGATGATTTTATTAAAAATGATAAAATTGTGTCAGCTTTTGTTAAAAAACTAAAACATACTCAATGTAATGAAAGTGTTTTAAATTGTATTCAGTGTGTACAAACAGGTGACATGTTTATGTCTGAGTTTTCAATAAATACTAAAGAACAGAAATGTTATGTTTCTGAGCCTTTATTCATATGCAAAATATTGAACAATACATATAATAACAAGTAAACAACAACAATCATGCAAATCTCAGAGCTTAAAAACTTATCCAACGAGCCGGTTTAAGAGGGGGTGATTGAAATGCATTGCCTTCAGGATAATTTGCTTGTGTTGAAGGGGTGTACACACGCATTCTATTTCTTTTTCTAACCCCCTCAGGTGATCCGGTTACAGGCTGTAACGTTCTGTTTAAATGAGTTTACCGCATGTCTGACATAGTGGTTTGGAACCAAAGAGTATGATATATTTAAAATGGCAATGGCCTCCAGAAACTCGTTCCAGCCATGTGTTCTCCATTCATCAGCCATCTTTTGTGGTGCCGTCACGCCTTTAAATCGTACATGTGTGAACCAGGGATCGTTCTACCTTTAAACACAAACTCGCCTGATTCCCCCAAGGATGTGGTCTCTTTAGTTTTGGACATTTTATCTACAATGTATCGAACATTTTTCACACTCCTCTTTGGAACTTTCTTTAAAATGTCATCCACAACAGTGTCCATAGCATCATCACCACTCACACTATCTGTTGCAGTAGTGTTTTTATGTTATTGTGTTGGATTCCCTGTCACTTTGTTTAGACAGTGTTAAAAATCTCTGTAAAACAGCGGTGTACATCTTAGCCTTTTCATATGATTCCAGATCAGGACTGTTCAAAATATTTCTTAGTCATGTCCAAGTCATTCTCCACAACCTGCTGAATAGTCTCATGTGGGGTACCTGTCTTGATCTTATCCATCTGGCGTTGTGGTACTAGAAACATCTTTTGAAAGTGAAAAAGTGAAAGTGACTAATTTGTCAGTTATGGTGACCCATATCCGAGATATACCTCTTCTTTTAACCCATCCAGAGAGTAGTGAACACACGCACAGCAAGTGGTGAACACACATACACCAAGAGCAGTGGGCAGCTATCACTGCAGCGCCCGGGGAGCAAGTAGGGGTTAGGTGCCTTGCTCAAGGACACCTCAATCGTTACCCGCCTGACCTGAGGATCGAACCGGCAACCTTCTGGTCACGAGTCCAACCCTCTAACCATTAGGCCACGACTGCCTCAGCATACTCCAATGCTTATTTAGAAGTAATTAAACGTGTAATGAAAGGTATTGCAACACTTAAAAGAGGTAGAATAAAAATACTCCTTGCTGATTGATCAACCTTTTCCTTCTAAATCCAACCTGTTTGTCCGCAACAATTTTGATTTCACTTCTTCTCTTCAGCTTCTGATATTGCTGTGATGTAATTAGTACATTACCATAAAGTACGTTTAGAGCCACTTTGCACAATGTTAAAATGAGCTCGTCTGCTGCATCCTCTAAAATAACGCGTCTTTGTTTAGGTGTAGCTTTTAATAACAACTTTAAAAGAGTCAGGTTTTAATTACGTTAGTGTGGTCTTTTCTGAATGTAGACAACAGGATTTTGTGAGAGCAGATCTGTTCTGAGACGATATTGCTCTGGTGGAGTCAATCATGAGGTAACCAAAGGGAATGCGGGTAGCATCTTGATAACAATCCATAAAAAACTTTGTATTTCTGGGGTACATCTGTCTGGCCAGCACATTAATTTGGGTATTGTCTCAGGGGTTCTTGAACAATACCAGATAATTTGTGTTCAAGCTGATTGTCCTAGTAGCCTTGCCCTGACAGAACAAGTTTTGCACAATATACAATGCACTCAGATTTTTGGGGTGAACATAATTTGTGAACACTTAAAACATCAGAATTACCAGCATATTTCATAACATCATCCAAAATTTTAAAAATTGTTTTGTTGGGTGGAAACAATCGATCATCATTAAGACTCAGCGGTATACTTTCTATAAATTTATTGTCATACATTTTCAACAAATCATCATACAAAGGTTGCCAACAATCATATATATACACAATATTTTCAATGTTTTCAGAAATCAGACTCTTGGCATTTTGTAGCAACATTTTGACAAAATACGTCTTCCCAGTGTTGGAAGGTCCACTTATTACACAGGAGAATGGGTGTTGAAATCTGAAATCAAAACCCATTGTCTCTTGAACACCCCCATACCCAAAAACATTATTAGTACCCGTAGGGAAGAGTTGTGTAATCAGGGAGAAGCTGTCGATTGTTATAAACCACCTTGAACCTTTTAACAACTGATTTGTTTCTCAGTGTAAAGTTCTTTTTATTCCTGACAATACTGTCTGTGTGAGCAAGGAGGTGTTGATTGCTGTCAGATCAAGTTTCAATTCAATTCAAGTTTATTTATATAGCGCTTTTCACAATGTGTATTGTTTCAAAGCAGCTTTACAGGGGCAAACAGGAAAAACAGAAAAGTTAAAACACAGCACAGTGCATGGTATTTATACAACGAGTAAGATCATTCTAATAAATAATAACTCATTTCTAAATAAATAAATGAATGAATGCAGTCTCCCGGTGAGCATGCCAACACTGCCCTGCTGTGGCGAGGAACCCAAACTCCAATGATTGATTAATGGAGAAAAAAAACTCTGAAGAAACAAGCCTCAACCGGGAGGGCCAGATCCCCTCTGACGTGTCATAGCTACACTCAGACTGCTGACATGTGGTTTAGGTTTAGCATTTAATACCAAATATTGTAACTTCAGCATTAATAAGACAAATAGTCCGTCTTTGCTCTTGGTTGGGGATGTAGTGGTCTGAGCTGCGATGGTCCGATGGTCATATTTCTCTTGGCTGGTGGTGGAATTGCCTTAGATGGAGCTGGGATGGTCAGTCAGTCTGCAGCTGTAGCTGGCGTAATCTCAAATTGGGGATGGGCATCTGTCGGTCGTCTGGACATGGTGGAACTTCTTGCATAGCGAGGCAGAGGCGGAAAGAGAATAATTAGCGTAGCTGCTGTTTGTCAATATTTGTCAATATTGATTGACAATGATGATAAGGCATAATAACATTAATGCTTTTTTTTGGCTCTGTAAAAGCTGTAGTTTTGTATAACAGAAACCGGAAAAAAACTAATGCACTCTGTAAATTGCGGAGAACGGTTGCGTGATAAATAAGGGAAACTCTCACGAATACAACATTATGGGCAACTATTAACAACAAATTGACCAACCTTAAGAAACATCTGAAAGATATGTGCATCATAAAGAAAGCAGGGAAAACACTTGAATTAGCAATAGTAATAAAAAATGAATTAGCAGTCACAACGTTATTTTTATGGATATTTTAAATTTAATATTACGGCTTCCATTATAAGCATATCGTCTCATTATATAAATATTTGTGTTCTTTAGCCACATTGTTGAACTAGTTAAATTATATCTTAAGAAATAGTCGCAACATACGTTGTTATCAAGAAACTACTGCAATGTGATTTTCTTTTCATATCAATATTAGTAATATATTTGGTCCGAAACAGGCCTCTGATCTAAGATTTTGACCAAATCGGACGGATTTAACAACGGCCAATTTTCAACGACTAAAGTTGGACGAAATTTCGACATTTAGAAATTTCTGTGTAGTGTGTGACAGACGGACATTTCACGTGCGAGAGTGAGAATAACGAAAATGAAGGTAAATGTCTTAAATATTATCGCAAATTAGAAATGGTTGGTCAGTTAAAATATGCTAGCTAACGTTTAAGCAATAATAAATATGAAATGTTTTTCTTAATTTCTCCAGTACCGACAGCAGCACCGTTAACGTCAGAGCTTATCGATACTTCGGTCTTTCGAGAGGGTTTAGAGATCTCCTCCGCATGAATGTTCTTGGCTTTCAGCGTTTGCTGGAATTGGTCTCTCCCCACATAAACACCCAAGAAGAGCAGTCCCTGGCAGGGAGAGGCCCTCCGTTACACTTAGATTTTTGGGCACAGGTAGATATGATGATTTACAAGTACAAACTGTTTTAAAATGTTTTTGTAATCACCAGGGGAATCGTTTGCAAGCGGTCTGATTTCTCCAGCTCCGACAGTTCAAAGAGTTTCAACAGGAATGTTTTGAGTGTGTCGTATTTGCCGTCAACCGGAGGAACCTCTAACAGCACCATAGCCCTGTGTCGAGGCATCTAAGGCCGCTACAGGTGAAAATACTTTCTAGCGTCATGTGTTACTCCTCACAGCTGGAACTGGGCCTCGATGTGATGAAACCATGGCGTGGGTTGTCCTGCCAAAAGTCTGGTAATTTGACAGTGGTGGCGCAGGTCGCACAGACATTAGCCGCGCCGCTAGCAGCAGCATTTTCACTACTGTCGTGGTGTGACATAATTCAGCCGTATCCAACATGCGTCCGGGTCACCAATTGTGGAGTGTAATAAATGAGGTGACAAGAGACGAAGATTTGTCGAGTCAGCATTACTCTACGCTTTAATATATCTCAAATTGAACAGCGAGTGAAGTAGTGATGTGTCGTTCGCGAACGAGCCGGCTCTAAGATTTGATTCTTTGTAACGAACGAGAAGAGCCAACTCCCATCGGGGAGAGCCAAATCTTAAGCCGCAGGTAGGGCGGGACTTTATTTGGATGGGCACACCATGCGGCCAATCACACGGGAGGACAGGTTAGGATAATATCATGTGAAAGAAGGATCTGATGATAGCGAGAGTAGTGGTATAGGCCAGGTACAGAGGGGCGGTAAGCGGGGGAGCTGGATTTAAGTGTAAGCGTGTAATAAGAAATGAGCTAAAAAAACAAAAAGAAGATATCAGCCCATCCAATCTGAGGCATCTAATATCTCTAAATGCCAACCTGCACTAAAAAAGTGACTTAAAGGGACAGTTCACTCAAAAATGAAAATTCTGTTATCATTTACTCTCAGGTTGTTTCAAAATAAATATATTTGTAAGAATGTGAGATTTTCAGATCTGTAACATGATCCACTTCCATAGTATGAAAAATATTGTATATTTTGTGTTCTGTTGTACACAAAGTTGGATAATTTGGAGAAATTGGGAACACTTACAGTTCTGGGGACCTTTGACTACCTTCGACTATTGTTCCTACTATGGTAGTCAATGATGTAACAGAATTGAAAATGGCTAACATTCTAACAAAAATATTTCTAATTTATACAGGTGTGAGAAGACATGAGGGTGAGCAAATGACAAAATTTATATTTTTGGGTGAACAATCACTTAAATGTTAAAACTTTTCCATTTATTTGATTTGTTTGCTGTGGTCCTGTGTTCAATATTTAAAATAAAGGTTTATAAAAGTGTTAAATATTAGGAATTTTGTGTTTTACTTGTAACAAAAAATGCCATAAGTTAAGTATTTTATGAAAACATCATACAAAATGCTTAATAATACTGAAAGCATTCACAATTGACAGTTGGGCTAAAATTTAATTTGATAACAAGTCAAGAGCCATTTTGGGGCCGTAATAGCCGGATCATTGAAAAGAGCCGGATTTCCCATCACTAGAGTGAAGTCAAAAACGGCCACACACATCAAAAATCCAAAACACAACAAAACAAACTCCTCCCTCCCTTAAAGGTACAGTTCGTTGGTGAATGTCTCTTTCATTATACTTGTGGTTTGCCACAATATAGCATGTTTTGAAAACTTTAAAATATAAAATGTATGTTTATTTGCAGTGAAAGTGACCTATTTGGGCTGCATTCTACTTCACTTTTTGACACACCCATTCTGATTTCCCCAAGCACTTTCCCTCAGGGGAATCCCCCCGCCATTTTGAAGTGAGTTAAGTGGACGAGGGAAGTTTACATGGACAGACCGTCATTTCCTCGATTTTGACTGATGGAGCGAGTCAACTTCATATGTACACTTCAAGCTGCACTATATCCCACACTTCAACTTGATGTGACGGCACAGCAGATTGCTTAAATGTAGTCTAAGCTGTATTCATTTATTTGTGAATGAAAAGCATATATTAAGGTAAATTACATATATGGTGACCTGAAATTTATACCCGAGTAGTGAACACACGCACAGCAAGTATGGTGGTTTTTCTTAGTATAATACTGAGTTTTCTTCATATAAAAAGCATACATCTAAGATAGTTATAGAAGTTGATGTACTTCTATGATCTTAACAAAGGCTATGGGCCTCATAGGATGGACACCAAGCAGATATGGACCTCACATCTGCTTAGCATAACACACACACTTTTGAAGAGGCTAGGTGGTACTAGTCACAGACGGGCACAGAATACACTATTATATTGATTTAAGCACATGTTTATCCTTTAGATACACTAAACACTAAGCCAGGTGTAGTAAAAGACAATGTGAAGTATAGCTGCATGGATGGATGTGCATTTCTTTTTTAAGCTTTTAAAAGGTTTAGCCACAGTTAAATACTGATATATGGAGCTTGATATTTAACTGTGGAAGGTCAGAAAAGGATGGACTACAAAAATAGGTGATGTCATGTGAAACCTGATTGGTTTAAACGGTGAGAACAATGTATAAGAGATGGAGTCAGATATGTGTTGGTCAGACATCTTCAGATGAACTCTGAATGTCTCTCTTTGTCTTGTTCTAACAAATTAAAGATTGAAACCCTTGAAACTTGGCTTCTTGGTCTTCGTGATGTCTTTCAACATTTGATGATTGATTTCGCTAGGCTTATGACTTCTCCAAGAGCTAATTGGAGCCAGGAATCAGCCAACCTGGGGTCAAATCAATGTGATGAGATTGGATGTGTCGATTAAAGCTAGCCTGTCCAATAAAAAACACACACCAGTTTTGAGTTTGCTGTTCTGAAGAAGCGTTGTCTGATGTGAACCATGCCTCGCACAAAAGAGCTCTAAGAAGACCTACGATCAAGAATTGTTGACTTACATAAGGCTGAAAAGGGCTACAAAAGTATTGTATCTAAAAGCCTTAATGTCCATGTGTCCACGGTAAGACAGATTGTCTACAAATGGAGAAAGTTCAGCACTGTTGCTACATTCCCTAGGCGTGGTCGTCCTGTAAAGATGACTGCAAGAGGACAGCGCAGAATGCTCAATGAGGTGAAGAAGAATCCTAGAGTGTCAGCTAAACACTTACAGAAATCTCTGGCACATGCTAACATTTTTGTTGACAAATCTACAATAAGGAAAACATTAAACAAGAATGGACTTCATGGGAGGACACCACAGAGGAAGCCACTGCTGTCCAAAAAAAACATTGCAGCACGTTTGAAGTTTGCAAAAGAGCACATGGATGTTCCACAGCACTACTGGCAAAACATTCTGTGATGAAACCAAAATTGAGTTGTTTGGAAAGAACATACAACGCTATGTGTGGAGAACAAAAGGCACAGCACACCAACATGAAAACCTCATCCCAACTGTGAAATATGGTGGAGGGGGCATCATGGTTTGCGGCTGCTTTGCTGCCTCAGGCCCTGGACGGATTACTGTCATCGATGGAAAAATTAATTCCAAAGTTAATCAAGACATTTTGCAGGAAAACTTAATATCATCTGTCCGCCAACTGAAGCTTAACAGAGGATGGACGATGCAACAGGACAACGACCCAAAGCATAGAAGTAAATCAACAACAGAATGGCTTCAAAAGAAGAAAATACGCCTTCTGGAGTGGCCCAGTCAGAGTCCTGACCTCAACCCGATTGAGATGCTGTGGCATGACCTCAAGAGAGCGATTCACACCAGACATCACAAGAATATTGCTGAACTGAAACACTTTTGTAAAGAGGAATGGTCCAAAATTTCTCCTGACCGTTGTGCAGGTCTGATCTGCAACTATAGGAAACATTTGGTTGAGGTTATTGCTGCCAAAGGAGGGTCAACCAGTTATTAAACCCAAAGGTTCACATACTTTTTCCACCCTGCACTATGAATGTTTACATGTTGTGTTCAATAAAAACATGAAAACGTATAATGTTTGTGCGGTATTAGTTTAAGCAGACTGTGTTTCTCTATTGTTGTGACTTAGATGAAGATCAGAACACATTTTATGACCAATTTATGAAGAAATCCAAGTAAGCCCAAAGGGTTCACATACTTTTTCTTTCAACTGTATGCATGGATCAGGTTCCTGTGTATACTGTTGAGAAACCTGGCTTCAAACAACTTCTAATCAAAAAAAAATTACTCCCTTAATGTTGTGGCAGTTTTTTTCTCTGTGGTATCGAAAATGGAATCGAATATCGTTATTTTTCAAGGTATCGTATCGAAGTTAGAAATTCCAGTATCGTGACAACCCTATTCTATATACACCATGCACTGTGCTGTGTTTTACCTTTTCTGTTTAGCTACTTTGGAACAATTCACATTGTGGAAAGCGCTATATAAATAAACTTGAATTGAATTAAATGAAATTAATTAATTGCAGAGGTTTTCTGTGATTTTGAGGCTGTCGGAATCGGTTTCTTTGTGAATAATGGAGGCTTCTTTGAAGTTTTTTGTATTATTTCATAAGTTACAGACAGTCCCCTGATTGTTTATTTATTATGGAAACTGTCGTAACATTTGAGATCTGTGGTGATCTTCTATCTGGCTTGTGATCACGTTTGTCATATGCTGACAGGTACAGTCATATGTCATTAAACACCATACAACTATAAGTTATACAAACTATAAGGGTGTTGCGGGGTTTTGGAAGTCGTACCAGCCTCACCCTTTTTTTTGGTGGGTCCTAAGAGTGTGAATGATGATCAAAACGTCATATATGGTGTAGATTTTTCATGTAGTTTAGAAGTTACAAGCATGACAAAAATTATCATAAGTACAAGCACAGAAATGTTTTTGGTCCAGTTATCAACGGTTAGACTTGAAAAATAATTTCTTGTCATACAGAATTGTTAGAACTCAAGCATGTCAAGCATTGATAAAGGATTAAGAATTAGTTTTACATTTGTTAGATTTTAGTTTCCCACACGAATAAACATGTTCCTGTTGTATGCAAGGCCATCTAGAGAAGGGAGCCAACATTCTTTGTCATGTTGTTTGTTTGTTTATAAACACATAAACACACTACACATACTTGTTTCAATTATATGAAGTGAATGTTATCGTAATTATTAACGAATATGAATAGGTTTCAATTCATGTTAGTGGGATTCGACTTCCCATTGTTGTGACAGCGAGGCTGGCGACAGTAATTAATAAAATAATTATTAACACACGAATATGAATGTTAAATGCAGTCTTGATCACACTGTAATTTGGGATCGAAGTGTTAGCTTTAAGGTAAAGGCTTTGTTACTCACAAAAATAAATAAAAATAAATAAAATCTGTTTAATGGTTATTCTAAAAGATAACATTCTTACAGTTAAAATTGAAAATATTATTGATATCACTGTTACTGCATGTATTGAAATATTGGTGTCAGAAAAGGACGGTGAATATAATATCCCCCTCTGAACACAATATAATACATGCAGCACTGTTGAAACTGTTGGTCGATTGAACACGAGGGTTTTTTTCTTTGTTTTGTCTGTACTGTACTGTTTATCACCGCCGGGTATATATAGAGTGTAAGATGGGAAATTCTGTTTCGAGGCCACTGCATGGCGAAACGCCAGTCGCATTTATGTACAGTAATAATCAAGTATTTTATACAGATCCATATGTTAGCAATATCGCAGGATGGTCGGAGGGAATAAAACCGAAAATTGATTTTCCCTATCCGAGGGAAGGTTCATTTGCTGATGAGTGTATGTTACTGGCAGGGGGCATGTCAACGGGAGGTTGGGGAGACCCAACATGGGATTATCCATACATGAATAAAGCTTATGCAGTTTGGAAAGACATGAAAAAGGTTTGGGACCAGGGTCCGGAAAAATCTAAAATTATTGCGTATGCAAATCAAAACCAGTGGCCATTTGAAAAGCCACCGGGATATACGAACCCTTGCCAGACACAGTTTTCTCCCTCTGCACCATCACTGCCGATAAAACCAAAAGAGATAAAACCGGAAAAGTTAATTGATAAACCTAATGTAACAACAAACCCTCAAAATTCAATGGTTTTGGTAAGAGCTGGAAACACGCTAAATGAAAGACCGTTAAGAATGTCCGATATGGAGGCGATCTGTAAAAGCTTGCCTTCTCCACAGGATGCGGGTAAATATGTATCAATTTTGCAAACGCATACAAAATATGGGCATTTTACAGGAAGAGATTTCAGAGCGGTGTTGTTAAGAACACTAGAGAAAGATGTAACTGAGGAAATGCTGATTGAAAAATGTCGCGCATTATTACTTGACAATGATAAAATCACAAATAGCGGAACAGCTGCAAACCCACACGAGATGTTTTGGGAGACGGCTGCTAATGTTGAAACATTTTTCAAACAGCTGAGAGAGTTTCTTGATGAACGCTTAGGGAATCAACAGGACTTATCATAGGCTGCAGGCACTAAGCAGGCAGCGAAGGAATCAGCTGCTCAATTTTTTGTGCGTTTTAAGAAAGCATGGGTTGAAGATTCTAAATTGCCTATGAATAATGATATAAAGCCTCTATTTGTCAATACTCTGTTAAATAACATGAATCCGAAACAAGCGCAGTTAATCAGAATAACAACTTCAAACTTGCATGATATGACTTTAGATGCTCCAGGAAAGCGAATCAGAGAGCTGGATAGCTCTGGGGGGTTTTCTGTAAAACAGGAACATGCTATGTTTACAGGCTATCCCGAAAAGAGGAGGACTGAACAAACAGCTGTAAACCCTAGCCAAAGGAAGAAGTCTGAGGTCATTTGCTTTTGTTGCGGAAGGAGGGGCCATTACAAACGAGAGTGCAGACACTTGCGCAAGCCGATTTCTGGTGAGACACACACACACAACAACCCACACAGAGAAGCAGACATGAGACCACGGGTGCTCCATATGAGACCACGGGTGCTCCATACCCAACCCAGTGGCCCTCAAATCAAGAATAGGGGTGCCCACAGAGTGATGTCAGTTCTGATTTTTGTATGATGACCCTGACCTTTTCGAATAATGGGGAGGATTTGCCTTATTTTTTCCTTATGATAAACGGCCAGCCTCAAACCTTTCTGCTTGATACAGGCGCAGATGCTTCGTCTATGACTTCTAACAGTTATGAGGGTCCTATTACTAATCAAATTATTCACTCTGTGGGAATTTCCGGAACTGACATTGTTTGTACTGTAACACCCCCTTTACAGGTTGCAGCCTCTGGCATTAAACCATTTTTCCACAAATTCACAATTATTCCAGGTGCTCCACTAAATCTTTTAGGTCGTGATATGATGCATTAATTAGGCATGGACATTAAGTTTACTGATAACAAGGTTGTTTTTTCCTTTCTGTCCAGTTTACAGGCATCCGTCGATCCTCTGCCTACAAGTGGACTGATAAGAGGCTCAAGGGTAACTCCCTCCGGTAGCAGCATATCTATAGGGGCGGACACCATGATTAACCCTTTGTTATGGTCTCAGTTCAGGGATGAAACAGGTTTCATTGACATGGAACCTTATCAGGCTAAACTTAAAACAAACAAGCCTGTCTACATTAAACAATACCCTTTGTCTAAAGATAAGGAAGAAGGTATTCAACATTTGATTTTAAACTTTGTCAAGCAGGGTGTCCTCGAACAAACACACTCACCATATAACACACCAATTAATCCTGTTATGAAAGCTGATGGGAAAACTTGGAGATTAACTCAAGATTTAAGGGCAGTTAATCAGTTAATTATACCACTCGCACCAATTGTGCCTGATGTTTTGACTGTTATGAATTCAGTGCCACATTCGCAAAAGTATTTTACAGTAATTGATTTGTGTGCAGCCTTTTTCTCTGTGCCTGTACACCCAGATACTCAGCCTTTGTTAGCATTTACATTTAAGGGGCAGCAATATTCATGGAAACGCCTTGCTCAGGGCTATGTAGACTCACCCGCTGTCTTTTCTGCAGCAGTGCACAGAACTTTGGCCAAAATGACTGATTTGCCTTCAACAGTGTGTGTGCTTCAGTTTGCAGATGACATACTCGTGTCGGGGGAGATGGAGGAGGACTGTGAAAAAGCATCTATAATTGTTTGCAATGTACTTGCCGAAACAGGTTTTAAAGCCTCGAAAGAGAAACTGCAATGGGTTCAATCCAAGGTAACCTATCTGGGACATGTGTTGATGCAGGGTCTCAGAGCAATATCTACAGATAGGGTCCAGCTGATCAAAAAGGTTAAGTCCCCACGAACAATAAAGGAGCTACAAAGCTTTCTGGGACTAATTAACTATTGTAGACAGTGGATACCTGACTGTGCGATTCACGATAGGCACCTGAGGGGTCTGATAGATCACAAAGCTCCGCCAAACACATCATTGGAGTGGACTGTGGAAGCTGATGAACATTTCAATGCTTTGAAAGCAGCCATCACGACGGCACCAGCATTGGGCCTGCCGGACTACACCAAGCCTTTTCACTTGCATGTTAGGGAGACAGCGGGTGCCGCCTTAGGGGTCCTATTGCAACTTCATGGCTCAACATATAGGCCAGTAGCATATCTGTCTAAAAAGTTAGATAACATAGTCACAGGTATGCCAGCATGTCTTCGTGCTGTGGCTGCAGCAGCTCTGATCGTACAGATGGCTGAGAAAACTGTGCTGTCACACCCTTTAATATTATATGCATCCCATCAGGTAGGTGTAATTTTACACAACATGCAAACACAACACATGACAGCGCAACGACGCTCAGGTTACGAGGCTACTCTGCTGGCAACAAAAAATCTTAGCATTCAAACTACAGCAAACATTAATCCTGCTTTGCTGGGTATTTTGGGTATGGTAGACATGGCAGATTTTAATGTTGAACATGATTGCATCTTTGAACTGACCACCTCTTACTCTTCTAGGTTCTATCTGTTGGATACGCCCCTAGAGGGGGGAGAACACATTTATGTTGATGGGTCTTGTTCAAAGCCATCTGACGGTGTCTACCTCTGTGGCTATGCTGTGGTTTCCGAGACAGGAGAGGTAAAAGAAGCTTTTGCTCTAGATAACAATTCGGCTCAAGCTGCAGAGTTGATAGCATTAATACGGGCCTGTGAGCTGATGACAGGAAAGAGAGTAACAATTCACACCGATTCTCGGTATGCTTGGAGTGTTCTTCACCATTATGCCAGAATGTGGGAAGCGAGAAGTTTTAAAACTGCTGATGGAAAGCCAATTGCACATGCAAATCTGATAGGACAGTTAACTGAAGCAGTTCAGCTTCCGCTCGAAGTGGCCATAGTAAAGGTCAAGGGTCACGCTTCGGGGGAGGATGAACAGACTATAGGCAACAGAAGGGCTGATGAAGCCGCAAAGGCAGCAGCCCAAACTCAGATTAAATCACCATTTCATCCAAAAAATGAATCAAAGGTAGCAATGACGTGCACATAACGAATGTATCTGACATTGATATCAAATTCCTGCAAAGTCAAACAACACAGGGAGACTTAGAGCATTGGAGAAAAAATGTTTGCACTCCTGATAAGGAAGGGATTATAAGAGATGGACAGGGTAGAATAGCACTACCAAAATTAGGGTTAATCATCCTAATTAGACATTACCATGGGTTATCTCACACCAGTTGTGCAAAAGTAGTTCAAGCAATTAATCAATTGTACTGTATAGCCGATGTTCATAGAACAGCAAAGCTTGTTTTGGATGCATGCTTAACATGTGCTCAGGTAAATCCGCACAAATCAGCTAAGCACGATGCATTGACACATCCGGAAGCTCCTTTTCAACATTTACAAATTGATTTTACGCACATGCCGCCAATAGGTAATTTAAAATATCTTTTGGTAATTGTGGATCGATTCTCAAAGTGGTCTGAAGCATTTCCATGCGCAAAGGAAGATGCTAAAACAGTGGTAAAAATCTTAACGAAGGAGATTGTGCCAAGGTGGGGCGTACCGGCCAGATTGGAATCAGATAACGGGACGAGTTTACACAGGTAACACAGCTCTTAGCAAAAACATTGTCTATTGATTGGCATTTTAATATTCCATATCATCCGCAAAGTGCAGCAGTCGTGGAGAGATGTAATCGAACACTGAAAACACGACTAACAAAAGCTGTACTCGATACAGGAAGAAAGTGGGTTGATTTATTGCCCGCAGTCTTGGCAGAAATACGAATGACCCCATCTTCCACGACAAAATTGTCACCGTTCGAGGTACTAATGGGTAGACCTTTCCCGACCCCGTGGGTCAAAGGCCGGTCTGGTATTTCTTGTTTAGGTGATCTTCAGGTGATCCAGGAAGACTACGTGACCTCCCTAGTCGAAAAGTTAAATTCTATATGTGCTGATGTTTCTTTGTGCCTTGCTCTTTCCTCAGAAAACCCTACTCATAACTTTGTTCCAGGACAAAAAGTTTTTGTGAGGAATCTGAAGCCAACAAAGGTTGGAGAACCAAAGTACCACGGACCAGCGACTGTGATTGCCGTAACACGGACAGGAGTTCTGACGGACTACCAGCCACAGTGGATACACGCTTCCAGACTGAAGTTGTGTTCTTCAGGAGAGCAGGCAAGCTCCAATTTAACATAGAATCTCAACAGGGGATTCACCTTAATACATCTCAGGGTAGAGAAAGCACTGACTAAGCTGAGGACAGAACTACCTTTTGTGAGGTAGGGGCCACCCAAAGCAAGAAGATAGGAGGCCCATTGAGCCAACAGTGCTGACTCTGTAGCTTCCCCTGAGGTGCATTGAGGGCCAAATTGAATCATTGAAATTATCCTAATCAATTTCCTATGGAATTCCTAGATATCAATTCTTACACTGCGTGCACACTAGCAGAAGCCCTTATTGTGTTCGGCCCAGATCTTCTTAACGCAGTAAAAACGACCATAGGAATTGCGCCTGACCCAACGAGAGTAGTGCTGCAACGTCGAATACCAGGTAGCCTAATTCTGTATGCTTTCAGGCTAGAGGAGGGGGAATTAGTTGTAAGCAAGAGAGACTGCCCACATCCACAATGATGGAACCTAGCAGGCCGTGGCATCTGATCAGGCAGCCAGGTATGTGTGGACTGCGTGGAACAACGATTATTCTAGTCCTAATAAGTATAATAATCACTGGTATAATCCTAAATCAAGAAGTACAATTAGAGAGAAATGAAACTCTCGCCACACGGCCAAAACGGGAAGTAGATGAAAGTTTCCCTGATAAAGAGATGATCAAGGTCACTCTTAGGGCAGGCAGCAGTGCAAGCTTCCTTTGCGACCCAATATCTTTAACCATGGGGGCAGCTGGCAACATCGAAGCAGTTAGGGAACAATTCGGAGAAAGTCTGTATATCTGCAAGGGATCTTGTAGGTGGTCAGAGGTAATAGCGTATCATGGCCCTGAAGCCCTAGGCACCGACCCCAGGTTTGAAATAAAGATTGTAAAGTTACCACAGAGAGTAATGTGGGATGGAAAACGTTGTGTATATTGTGGTAAGGCAAAGACCATTCCTATAGAGTCTCTTCCTTCGCTTCTTGGTCCAGACCATAAGGAAAGTTATGCAGGGGTAATGAATGTTACCATAAAAGAGGTTACATTTCGAGATGAAGGAATTTACCACTGCGTATGGGCCTTATTAGGTAAAGACCGTTATCAGGAAGTTCAAATTAAAATAGAACCGCCAGCGATGAGGGAAATAAAAGAAAGAATTAAGGAACTAAGTGCAAACTCGATACCCAGCTATTCAAATAAGCAAAGAGAAGCACCACAGGATATTGAATTTTTTATGGGTTCTAATCTCGACCAAGAAACTAAAAAAGTAAGAGTTGCAAAATCTAAATGTGGTGGTAATTATGCATGTGCCTTAGCCTTATTGCAGAGAGAAGTCTTCGCAGATGAGGTTAGAGGAGATTGTTGGGTATGTATACAGCTCCACTCAATGTGGAGAACGCAGGAGCTTACAGCAGACATGCTAGTAAATGATAAGGGTGATTGCAATATGCCAAAACAAATGTCTTTAATTGTACAAATGACTCTGAATATTCGAGAAGGAAGACCACCAACATCCGTAATGCGAGACTATAACTGTTCGTATACAGGAGAACCTTTTCAAGGTCCTGCATTTTATGTAAATGCTCGTCCCGCAGAATTATGTGTGTGTTCCAAATCAGGCAGACATATAGTAGGAATGTCCGATTGTAGAAATGAAATTACTTTGTCTCAATCAAATAACGGACATCATAATTGCACCATACAATATCTCAATAAAACTACTGAGGGATTGGAATGTCCATTTTCACACTTAGATTGTTCACCAGGAATGGTGTGGGTTTGTGGCGAAACTGCATATTACCATTTAGATGCAGGGGAATGGAAAGGTTGTTGTTATGCTGCTATTTTGTCCACAGGAACTAGCATAATGGAAAAGACAAATCTGGCCACATCTTTGAATAGACATAAAAGGGAAGTAAAACTGCCAAATTATTATGCAGGCCATAAGATAAGTGATCCATGGACTACTCCTTGGGAAAACGTGGGATGGTCCCTAGCAGGTTTGTTTACAGGAACCGGTGCTAATGTTGCTCTGAACAAAATTAATGGTCTGGCATGGCAAGTTCTTTCTTTGGAAAATGACACAGCACAAGCTTTAAACTTAATCTCTAACGAATTAAAGAAAATGAGAGTTGCCGTCGTGCAACACAGACTTGCTTTGGATATATTAACAGCAGAGAAAGGAGGAGTGTGCAAAATGCTAGGAGTACCCTGTTGTTTTTCAATTCCAGATTATGCAGACAATGTCACCGACGTTGTGAAGCACATGAGAGAATTAGTTCGTGAACACACACCGGTAGATGCAACATGGTTTCAATGGTTGGACAGCCTATCCGGGGGATGGGGATATTGGATAACCGGTACAGTAATTCCAGTTGTGATGACCATCTTAGCCATGTTATTATTTTTGCCATGCATGTTGCAGTGTGTGGTGGGATGTGTTAAAAGATCTGTTACTTCCTTTACAACCAAAGGAACCGATCGAATGATGTTAGCAAAAAGAACGACTGACGTCAACCAGGCTATGTTGGTTAGACGCACATCTAAAGGTTATCGTCCGAAAGATCAGAATCAAACTTGGGGATCCATATTTGATCATAACAGCGATACGGACGAGGATGATACTGATTGTGTTCAAACGCAGGAGTTAGAACCAGAACCAATACCGGTGATAGAAGAACCAAGAAATGTTGATGGACGTGACAATGTAATGGAAGGAGATAATGGGCTTGACGATTCGGTAATTGAGATTGGCACGGTAGATGATGAAGAGTAGATATAATTATGTTTATGTTTTCGTTTTTATTGAGGGTGATTGGTGTTATGTTTTTATTACAAATCAGTCCGATTGATCTTTTACCTCAAAGAGCAGCTTGCAAACCAGAAAACCACATAAAAATACGCAAAGGCAACTATCCTTTTATTAAAGATTTTGTATTAACCTTTTGATTAACCTTTTGTACTACTCTATATATATTTGTTCTTTAAAGGGACACAGGACTGCTTGTAAGACCGTTGGTCTGAAAGTGGCCATTGTGAGAATCTGGATTTCGTCCTGTCCTCTACAAATATTGCATCTGTGTTTAATACAAAGTTAATGTATCATATGTATTCATTCCTATTAATATTAGCTTCTATTCATATAAGATGTGCCTTTCATTCTTGTTGTTTAACCTCGTTGAAAGTTCCATCATGTCATGCTGTCTTATGTTGATATAAGCATCTGTTGTTCTCCATATCAAGGTTCCTAATGATGCCTATGGACGATTGTTCTGTTATTGTAATAATGAATATGTAATCATATCTGATTGTTCAGGAGGAAAGACTAAACAGAAAGTCTGGTGATTTTCCACTGTTTTGGTGGTTTTATATGACGCCTCCTGAGGGAAACTTATAAGTATTAGTCCTAAAACAATAAACATTGGACTCGGATTGAACAAGCACTTGTGTCTGTGTCAAACTTTGTCTCCAGGATCCTGAATACTCTGTGTGTTCCGTCGACTAGACTCTTCAACCGTAGAATATTGTTTAGACAAGGGGACATAAGAAGTTTACATTCTTTCATTAGTAAACATGAACAATATCAGGATTACATTATATATGATGTATAATGACTAGAATATACGTGTTGAGTCAATGTATTTAAGTGCTGAAGTACAAGAACTTTTGATTGTGTACAGCTGCTGCTCATCCTCATCATCAGATCTTATGTGTTCTCATTGGTGAAGGAAGAACTGATGACATCACACATCAATTTACTCATTAAACTGGCCATTGGAGAGCAGCTGTGTCTCATACAAACACTATTAGATTGAAGCTTTATAAGGACACCTCATAACACATGTCTGTTTCTTCTGAGAGCACATTATTCAACCAGAATTTATAAGTTGTTCCTCTGTAACAGAACAATCACAACTTTTGAAAGAAAATTGTGGAAAGTATTTTGAAGTTTTCCCAAAATTAGTGTCTTACATAAGTATTTTTTCATATATCACTGCATCCCAATATATATAACATGAATCCTTTTTAAAAAGTTTAGATCAAATGGTCACAGTTCATTTGGAATAAAGAAATTTAAGAACTAAGATCTAGTTGCAGAGAACTAAAGAAAAAGGTGGGATGGGTCTGCCTCATCGCGCAACACTTCAACAGTTGAGTATGAATGTACTCTTATTAATGCACATTTCTTAAAGCTCACAGCTTTACTTCAAATAATTCCCTAACCAGCCAACAAATTCACAAATGGATTCACTTTCACAGTCCATTCACAAAGGAGGAATATCCATTATATGTCATAAACTATCACAGTTAGAGTCTAATGTCTCACTACAGCATAAGAGAGCCGTGGCAAGAAGATCTTGAAATAAATATACCTGATAGTCAATGGAATTCTGTCTTTCAACTATTGTCAGAAGTGCTGGATTAACCACTAAAACCAGACCCAGTCATGGATGTTTTCAGTGTCAGGTGTGAAAATGCAGAACTCAACAGATCAATACAATGTGCTTGGAGCTGTAACCAGTACTCTGTGGTTCATGCAGTGCCATGTTGGGAAACTTTTCTACAATTTTGGTCACCTGATTTACTTCCAAGCATGACAGAAGCTCCATCTGATGAAAAGCAAAGAGCTCCCTCATAATATCTTCAGAGAAGTCATGATGTTATAGGTTATTCATTAGAACTTGATACATTTCCCCTGCATTGGTAGCAGAAAGCTCAACTAGATCTAAGAACAATGTAAGTGGCTCTTCTCTCATCCCTAGGCTTGCTCTAATATAAATGATCAAAACAGATTTTTTACTGTCAGTTGTAGCTTCATCAACCATAACAGATAATTTTGTTCAACTTTGAAGGACATTTCCAACTACTCTTTCACATTTCATTTGCTATGTGTTGGCTGATTGTTTCATAGGAATGGTCTGAATGTAAAGTTCTTCCCATGTCTAGTTCATTCAAGACTTGGAGATCAATATTGTTTAATAGATCTGTGAAAGGCCTAGGAGATTTCACAATCTTGTAAACTGTACGAAATACCCTATCAGTATTTAAGAAGTGATCCCTTTGCATCAGAAGTCAATGTTTCCAAAGTCTTTTCTTTTGCCTTTTCCATGGTTTTCTCATCTGCTTGGTGATAGTCTGACATTCTATGCTTGTTCATCTTCTTACGAAGAGACTGCAGCTCTGCTGCTCGGTTTGAACCATAGGCTGTAACTTTAACTTTGGTCCACTCATCTGCAATATGCATTTGGGCTCCCACCTGCAGTTGGCCCAACTATTTTATTTTTTCTGGCAGGTTAGCAAGCCAAGTTTTTTGCTTTGCCACATTAGAGATGGATATTGTTTTTTTTCTCCCTGAACATGTTAGATGTCCAGCATTCTGGGATATCTTGGTCATCATCTCCCTGTTAACTTGGGCCATCAGAATCATTGGCACTATCTTGCCCTGCTTCTGCCTCCTCCTCTCTAATTTTTTTATACCACAAAACATTTTGCTTTAAATTACAGTGAAATGAGAATCAGACAGTTATTATATCTGATGTCCCAAGCCAGTTTATTGCTTATAAACATTTCTATATGTAGCTTTACGCAACTATGTAAATCTATTCAGTATTAGGCATAACAGTTAAAGGTAAATCAGTGTTTTTCAGTTCAGTAAAAGTTCATTGTGATCATTTTTTTTAAACAGAAATTTTCAACTAATAGTTCAGTTTCATAAATGTCTTAATGTAAGTCTAGTGTGTCCAATTGTGTCGATTTATCAGAGAGCCTTTGAATGGGATACATAGGCCTGTCCTTCTCTTAAGATCTTTGACATTCTTGGTGGCATGGAAGCTTCTGCTGTTATCAGACTATTTTCAAGGCAAAGTCTGTTTCTTTGTTTTGTTTTTATATGAGTCATTGCTGAAAATGAGGTTTCACAGAGGTAGGTAGAGCCAAATGGGAGTAGGTGTTCAAAAGCACTTTTCCCTAGATCAGGGTGTTCTCGCCTCACACACAGTCAAAACACAGTCACACACAGTTTTCAAAAGTAGTCTCTAGCCCACGGTCTGTGGATAAATCCAATAGCTCCGCCCTCAGGTGAACGAGTAGCATGACACTGTTGCTTTGGGAAAGTGTTAATGGGTTTCTTACCCAATCCAGTTGCTCAGACTTCTCTCTTACATCAGGGTAGTATCATTTGAAACTAGAAATCACGTTAGCTAAGTATCCATCCAGAAATGTTTTTACTGTGTCTCTCTCCATATTCTCACTTACAACGATGCTATCAAACTGAGAAAAACATAAAATCTCCCTCTGCACACAGTCTCTTCTACAGCTCTGCTTTTTTGAAAAAACCACCAACTCGATCATAAAGTTTTCAAATCGTAGTGTCCCTGCCTTGCAGACTGATATTCAACACGTTCAGTTTAGTAAAAATATCTGCTAGATACGCTAGTTTGGCAATCCAATTATTGTCCTTAAACAAAGGCCACTGTCCCATGTATCCTTCCACTCCACCCAGCACAGAATTAAATTCAATTTTAAACATTCCTCTGCGTGTGAAAGGAGCAATTTCCAAGGTATATAACTTTTTAATTTTAATAAAAAATATGAACCTACATAAGATCCGTGTAGAATTGACAAAGGATTTGGCAACGGATCTATCAGACGCAACCTGGAACAAGGCATTACTCCGAGTTAACGGGACAACGTCTTGTACTCACTTAGGTTTAATTCAATTTAAGATTCTTCACAGACTCCACTATAGTAAGGTTAAGCTGTCAAAGATATACGCAAATGTAAGGGACACATGTGAGTGTTGCCACTGTGCTAAAGCAGACTTGGTTCATATGTTTTGGGCTTGTCCTAGACTGATGGTTTACTGGACAACTATATTTAAAAAGGATATCGGGCCTAGTTTTGGGATGTCTGAACAAGGGGTGGTCATGTCTAAAAACTGTGAAGATGCCTGTGCTTTTACATCCCTATTGGCTCGGAGAAGAATTCTACTCGATTGGAAATCTAGTAAATCATCTTTAGTTTCACTCTGGCTCAGCGATGTTATTTTTTTAAATTATTTTTTGAAAAAGCAAATATTCTCTGAAAGGATCCTCTAAATATTTTTATTTGGTATGTTCTCCAATGATGTATCTTGAAAAGGACAAAGATCTCCCATTAAACTAAAAATAAAATTTAAAGACATGCATATAGTGAAACAATACGTAATCAGGGCTACTTATTTTCTACATTCCTCATTGACTCTATTTTCTTGTCTTATGTTTTTGCTTATTCATTGTTCATTTATTTTGTTGTTATAAATCCCGATTTTATAAATATTTTTATATTTAAAAAAAATTACATTTGTTTTTAATGAGTTGTCACATGTTGTCTCGGGAAATAGAGAATGCTCACGACAATGGAGTAGAATTACAACAGGTAGCATTTAATGAAAGTTCAGGAACAGCGAACACATAACCTGAACAATAGCAGACAAGGAACTGAGGAACACACAGGGCTTAAATACATGAGGAAACAGAATCACGTGAGGGATTAATTAACTAATAAAGACATCAGACACAGAAGGCAAAACAATCCAGAACAGAGAACAACTGTGACAGGAGGGGGGTATTGAGAGAAAATGTGTAAAACCATGAGGAACATTAGTAACATGTGTTTGTAATATAATACTGTTCTTTCTCAATAAAAATATTATTGAAAAAAAGAACATACACACTAATCTTACAACATGATATGAAGTTTTTATTTACTATTGAACTTCTGTATGTTTATCATTTAAAATTTCAACTTACTTCACTGTAAGAGCTGTCTATCCTGCTGTCTGTCATTGCTATTTCTGGCAAATAAAGAGATTTCAGTTAAACTGCTTTTTCTAACATTTGTATTTGCAAGATTTTTAATTATCTTCATCGAAAGAATAAAACTTGATGAATTTCTCTCCATGAAATGTCATGTTCATGGTCAAAGTGTATTCTGTTCTCCTTCATACAGTTAAAGGAAACCCGGGTCACACAGAAGACTTAAACATGGCCTACTCATCCAGTCATTCCAGGTTCAAGTTACCATGAGTTAATCTTGTCCATATTTGATGGTGTTTCAGTAAAGTTTATCTGTGAGACATGCTGTCATTAAAAAATGGTGTGAGCATATACTTCTAAACATCATTTCCCAACAAAAATTAATGAATGTTGGTAATTGACGTCTTACTGACATTGGGTTCTGACGTGACACGGTCTTGTGCATGTGATACCTGTGCTTTCAGATGGAGTATAGTCAGCGTATGCATGATGCCTAAATATCCCCTTTCCTTGCATTCGTAGCAAGCAAAATTTGGACCGCTTTTGAGCAGATGCTCTGGGCTCATGCACACACTGCAAGTCTTCACTTGGTGGCTGTGCATCACCTGAAAGTACTGTCGCCCTTCTGCTGTTTCCAGTTGTGTGCTGTATGGCAACGATTATCACCTCTTCTGGGAACGTCACCTTTAGGAACCTTGTTCCATCTTCAACGTCTGTACCCGGGTAGTGCCTTCTCTTAACTTAAGTAATAGGATCAACTCCCCGTCCTTCCAATTAATCTATAATATCTTTATCTTCCAGGTAGACGAGCAGGTACATGAAGGAAACAACATAGTCTATGTTTAACAGATTTTTCATTTTACTGTCATTCCAAAAATTAGCTTTACACACGTTTCCTCTTTTTCCATCAGCAATTCATATTCTTTCCCTTGTTTTGGTCTCAACGCAAAACATTTCCCATTCCCACATTTTATATTAGTGCTTTGATAATATCCTCCGTTTTTACCACATTCTCCACATTTATCATCACCATGGCTTCCTTTAAAACATTTTTCCACTTTTCTCAGTTTTTTCCCACTATCATGTCCTTTTCCAGTTTATTACATTTCCATTTCGTCGTCTTACTTCAGTTCTATATTTAAATGCTGATCTTATTCTTCCAGCCATATCCATGTTTGTTACTTTGTGTCCATCAACCATTATCCACCAAAAAAAAAAATGCACAAATGTAAAAAAACTAACGTCAAATAAAAAATCTGAGCATATCACTCCAATCCTCAGGTCCTTACACTGGTTACCAGTTACTTTTAGAATCAACTTTAAAGTATTATTAGTCTATAAATCACTTAATGGTCTAGGACCTAAATACATATCAGATATGCTCATTGAATATAAACCAAACAGACTTCTCAGATCATCAGGATCAAGTCAGTTAGAGATAACAAGGATTCACTCAAAACAGGGCGAGTCAGTGTTTAGTCTTTACGCCACCCGTAGCTGGAATCTGCTTCCAGAAGACATCAGATGTTCACCAACAGAAGCAACTTTTAAATCCAGATTAAAAACACACTTGTTTAGCTGTGCATTCACAACCTGAGCACTGTGATGGTTTACATCAACTGCACTTTTATTTCTATTTTTTTATATATACACTCACATTTTTTATCAATTTTATTGCTGTTTTATTGTTTCTTAAAAATCTAAAGTTTTTGTGATCTTAAATCATTTGCATTTTAAAGATATATTTTATTTCTTTGTCAATCATTTTATGTAAAGCACTTTGAATTGCCCTTGTTTATGAAATGTGCTATATAAATAAACTTGCCTTTCCTTTAAAAGATCTTTGTTGTTAGTTTTTTATAATTCCTCCTATAGATGGCTTTACCTTTAGTCTTCGTCTTCTCCTTGTTTTCAATACTTCAATCTTTTTTTCTTCATCACTGATAGAATCTTCATCTCGCTCCATATCTTCCTCCAGTTGAATTGTCCTTCTTTAGCAGATCCGTCCATTTCTTTCTCTGCCTTCTCCTCAAAAGTGCTCTGTGTCTCTGTCACCTTCTCTTATTGTATGTGCTTGTGTTGTGCATTATGTTCCTCTGTCTGCTCTTCGTTGTCTTTCTCTCCAACAGCTTTCTCTCCTCATCTCACTCGTTTTGTTATCCTCTTGCTGTACTACGTTGTCTCGCTTATGCACCTGTCCGTCTACATGACTCTCATCATCGTCAAAACCGCATTCACACTTTTTTAAAACTTTTTTACAGTCTGGGCACTGCACCGCATTGCAATCCTTAGCAAAATGTCCCCTCTCTCTCACATTTGTAGCACTGAAACCCCGGGAAATCTTGCATGATGTGATCAGGGCTGATACACAGCCTGCATGTTTTAATCTGATGGCAGTGCATCACCCTAAATAACTGCAACCCTTCAGCCGTTTCCAGATTAGTGCTGTACGGGAGAGAGACAACTTCTCTGGGGAAGCAAGATTTTACAAACCTTGTATCGCCTTCAATGTTCGTGCCCATCTTTTAATTTCAGTTATTGGGGTAACTTCCCACCCTTCAAGTTAATTTAAAATCTCCTGATCGTCTATGTACGCGGGCAGGTGCTTAAATGAGACAACGTAGTCTCCATTTTGTAGTTATTGTGAATTCCTTAATCATTATATCATCTTCCAGCAATTCAACATCATCCACATTTTCTAAAGTCACCTCATGTTCTTTGTTCATTTTAGGTTTTACCGTCAGAATTTTCCCTATTCCAATCTTTTCTGTAATAACCTTTATTATGTCCTCGGCCCTCGCATTCACGTTTGAAATATCCACTGTCACTGTAGCCTCCTTCAAGTAATCCTTCTTTGTGTTTTTATTCCCTTGTTCTTTTTCTTTAGTAATCCCATCTTTTCAAAGTTCCAGTTTCATTTACCGTGCATGTTCCTCCAGCCATATCCAAGCTCATTACAACATATGCGTCGCCATTGTTCACCAAGCAAAGTGTGCAAAAAGAAAAAGCTCACATCCCCGAACAGCATACACTGCCGGGAGAAATAACTTAAAAAATTAAAAATAACTTTAAAATAACCTTTTTAACTCGGAACAAAAATAAATACAACACAAAATTGTGGTGAGCCTCTCATACCCACTACTGCCTGCAACTCACACTTCCTGGTCGATAGCGCGGCTCAGCTCACCTCATAAAGAAAGCGGCAAAAAGGCCACCATACGTTAAAGAACTAAAGCTTACAGTACCTGGTATTCCCAGGCGGTCTCCCATCCAAGTACTGACCAGGCCAGACCCTGCTTGGCTTCAGCGATCAGACAAGAGTGGGGTTTTTTTTTTTTACTTTTCAATAAAGTTTCAAATTTAGCAATCAGTAAATCACAATATTTCTAACATGTACTTAAAACGTGAAGAGTTAAAGGTTCTGTGTGTAAGTTTCAGAGGCCACTATTGACGATGTAGGAAATTGCAATCTACAGCTCTGCCACCCCCCTCCCCCTCCCATTAGAGAAGCTACCGTTGCCTTCACAGGACAAAAGGGTTCCGTAAATGATAGCGGCCATTATCGGTGGTGTTGATAATTGCAATCTACGTCTCACAGGCGAACACCGACTGAAGCTACGGACACAGGACAGAGATGTTGTCGTCTGAGACAGCAGAGAGTAACCTTTGCAAGTCAAGTGACGAGGTTAATTTAAAAAAGAAAAATAAATAAATAATATCTACTTTATTCATCATTTACTCTAATCATTATAGTTAATATTATTGTTACTTGTTTAACATTGTGTCAGTGATGTATTCGCTTATTCTGCATAGCATTTTTTGGCACGGTAACTTGGTCCGTAATTTAAAGCCTATTGAAACGGCTTGCTAATGCTAAAGGAGTGAAATCTAACCGCGAAAGTCTTAGCAGACGTTTTTCTCATCATCACAGAGTCAATCAGAGGACTTAACACTGGTAGTAAGAGGGAGAGGAAGAGGGCGGAGAGGTAGGGGTGTTGGAGATGCAGGCAGGGCGAGGAGAGGCAGAGGAGCTAATGTTACCCGGGAGGACCGCACAAGAGAGGATGTGGAAGCTAAGCAGTATTATAATATAACTTACACCAGATTTATGCAAATTATGATTGTAAACATGATTTCTAACTTGATTTGCACACGGCCATGCAACAAGGAATTATATTACAATTATAAAGTGCTAAAAATTTACAAGGAAAAACGCAACTTCTCTTGATGCTCATGCTCATCTGTTAGCTAAAGCTAATAAACAAGCAGTTCGCTTATATAGCGGAAATTAGACAAACTTTCTGGTCCAGCAGAAAGCTGGCAACTTCGGCGTCGCTTAGCAAACCCTTTTCCAGCTTCATTGCCCTCCGTGGAAAAGCCACGCTGATGATTATTCAGGTTTTCTGCCGTTTTTTTTGTCTGGACTTCACCCTGCTGCATCGTATTTTCTATTATTTGACGACACAGATTGACGCTCTGTCGGCTCGTGTGCAGAGTATGTGTGGTCCGCCATTAGCGCAAATTTCACTTCTTACTGCAACAAAGAAACCGTTTCAATTTCTAATAAAAAACACAAGTAAATTGTGTTATTGTTCTTCCTCTTCTTCTGCTAATCCTTCGATGTAGTGACTTTGCAAGCTGCCTCCTAAACACAGCGGAAGAAGAAGAACATAGTCCCGTGCATCCTTCATTTTACGAAACGGGCTTAGTTTGTCCGTGTAGTGCTACTATAGAAACATGGCTGTGCATTTGATAAATTACATGTAATGGTGTGCTGTGCCAATACAGACATTTCAGATACTTTTCTGCTCTGCGTTTTAAGATCGTTTCGACATTCGTAACAATCTTTTCTCTTTTCGCCACCACTCTCCTCTCCCATATTGCAGTCTTCATGAACATTACTAGTAACTTTGACTTTTCCGTTTTTGCATTTATAGTGTTCGCCCAGCATCACTGTTTTGTTCCAGTCTGTTTCTTTTTCAAATTGTTGTCCTTATAGTTTTTAGAACAGTTCTTTACATTTCGTTTTAAAAGGTTCCAGTTCTTCGCAGTGTAAAAACATGTGTAAAAACCCTTCGCTCTCGCTGCCGCAGACTTTACATCCAGCACTTCGCTCTATCCCGATCTTGTGTAAAATAGCATCTGTGAAAATGGCTCTGTGTCTGATTGAAAACTGTGAGTTTGCCAATTTGGTTTCCACAAGCTTTCCTTTCGTATTTCTCCATATGTCTTTCTCTTTCATGTCCTCATGTCTCTGCAGCCAGTAGTCATTCGCTTTAGGTTCCTTGAAAACAACATCTCTAAAAACAGCGTAAAACATATTGACAGAACATTCTTTAAAAACACAAATTTTCTCCAACCATAGTGTAAACATCTTCTACTCTGTTTCCGGGTTCATCGCTTCAGTTTTCTTAATCCAGTCTTTAGGGATGGCGTTTTTGATCTTATCGTACTTGTTCATGATCTCTTCTCCCCACCTGGGCAACCCAACTGGGACCCGGCTAATTTTGACCGCAGTTTCCATGGTTGCCCCACATGTGTTAGCCCACATGGGCTTATGATGTGCCCTTAATGGAAACCATATAGGCCACACTTGGGTTAACCAGATAGCTCCCATTAGGTGTCTACAGGAGTATGCCTAGATGGGTTAATGATGGGACCCAGCTAGGTCTTATATGGTTCTCTTATGGGCCACAATAAGAATACATATGGGCTAATTTATTTGTATATACTGTATAGTTTGTATGGGTTAAATTACTTTAACGCTAAATCCATAAATCCAAACATTTAATTCCTGAAAATCCTAAAGGTATTTAATGAATCAAAACCAGTAATGCATGCTTTTAAGCAAAGTTTATTTCAATTTTAAACTTTATAAAACATATGTATATTTACAACTTTGTGTATTATAATCTAAACCTTTAATACAATTTACAGGGGAAAAAAAACTGTGCAGCTCCTCAGTCCTCAGTCCTCTCTCTCCCAACAGCCCTGTGAAAAGACAATAATTACTCAACCATGATACCACTTTTCACAGTTAAAACAAGGGGTGTCAGGTTAGCATTTTGGTGCCAAACATCAAGATTTAAAATTAAAGAGTATTTATCCATCTTGTTCTCCATGTGCCCTTGCAGAACGATTTCCTCCCCTGTCCCTGGCACCGATTAGTCACTTTGAGACAGCCTTTTCTGCCAAGTATGGACAATTATTTTGCATACAATCAAACTAATTCCACTAATATATGAACAAACTCAACTTGACCTTTTAACCCGTTTGTACATGAATGTTACTAACAAACCAAGAGCAAGTAAATATACCATATACAACCTCAAACAGTCGGAGGCCCCGAAACTCCCGCTTTCCATGCCGGCCAACAAAATGTAACTTTCTTGCCAAGGGGTGGTCAAAAAGGAAGGCCATCATCCTTCTTGTGGCTTCATCCACAGTACTCCCTCCAATTTCTCCCACCAAAGCAACCTAATGGAAAATAGGATTGTCATTATTTGGTATATAAAAAGAAAACTAAATATAAAATGCGAGGGAACTGAAAAAATTAATTTGTTGTTTTTCCAAATTGTCTTTTTATTAGAATGCAACCAGAAATACAGAAAATGTTAAAATTAATGTTCGACCTGTCAACCTGCTAAGTCATATTGGAACAATATATACCACTTGTTTCTGGAGGGTGAGGGTCTGCCAATTTCTGCTCCATGGCATCAACATCCGAGACAGTCTTCAAGGGAAAAATGATATCCTCTGGAAGTGCCGCAACAGTTGTTCCATCACGTTGTGTGAAGAGTGATTGTATCAACCCCCCATGAACCCTCTGCATCTCTTTGATTTCCTCCAGGACAGTCAGAAGACATACGAACATGCCTTCTCTAAAGCCAGAAGTGGCACCTGGCAGAGGTCTTCTGGGCTGGCCTGGTGTAACAGCAGTTAAAGGCATTGAAGGTGGAGGGGACTGAATAAATGGACGAATGTTGAGTGAGTATGAAGCCTGCAGTTGGAGGTCCTCTGGTACTGGTGGAGGTAAAGACACACTGGATGGATGATCATGACCAGCACCATCAAATTCCTCATCTGAACTTGACAGAGGCACTAGCCTTAAAATGCACAAAATGAAGACCACATTTCATTATAAATTAAAATTGATCAGTTGTTGCAGCCCTAATTTTGGTTCCCGGAAACACTAACACAATGGAAAACACTTGGATTTGCTTTTTATTGTGCATCCCTAATAAGCCCATTTAATGAACGATTATTAAGTAATAATCATTTTCAAATGCTTTTTAAATCTAAACTCAGTCCTGAAAAAGGGACGTTTCTTTTTTTGCAGTGTATTTCAACAATAATGTTGTAAAAATCCTTTACAGATCTTTAATCTTTAATTAACATGCACCTGTGAAATGGTCGTTAAGACCTTTACAGCTTACAGAGAGTAGGCATTTAAGGTCACAGTTCTAAAAAACGCAGGACACTAAAGAGACTTGTCTACAGACTGTGAAAAACACCCAAAGAAAGATGCCCAGGGTCGCTGCTCATCTGCGTGAACGTGCATTAGGCATGCTGCAGGGAGGCATGAGGACTGCTAATGTGGCTAGGGCAATAAATTGCCATGTCTGCACTGAGACGCCTAAGACAGCGCTACAGGGAGACAGGAAGGACAGCTGATCATCCTCGCAGTGGAAGACCACGTGTAACAACACCTGCACAGGATCAGTACATCCGAATATCACACCTTCGTGACAGGTACAGGATGGCCACAACAACTGCCCGAGTCACACCAGGAACACACAATCCCTCCATCAGTGCTCAGACTGTCCGCAATAGGCTGAGAGAGGCTGGACTGAGGGCTTGTAGGCCTGTTGTAAGGCAGGTCCTTACCAGACATCACCAGCAACAACGCCGCCTATGGGCACAAACCCACATTCGCTGGACTAGACAGGAGTGATAAAAAGTGCTCTTCACTGATGAGTCACGGTTTTGTCTCAACAGGGGTGATGGACGGATTCGTGTTTATCGTCGAAGGAATGAGCGTTACACCGAGGCCTGTACCCTGGAGCGGGATCGATTTGGAGGTGGGGGGTCCGTCATGGTCAGGGGCGGTATATCCCATCACCATCGGACTGAGCTTGTTGTCATTGCAGGCAATCTCAATGCGGTACAGGGAAGACATCCTCCTCCCTCATGTGGTACCTCGGCCGGCGCCTAGCGGCCGGCGCCTAGCGGCCGGCTTAGAACTGGTGCGGACCAGGGGAATCCGACTGTTTAATTAAAACAAAGCATCGCGACGGCTCGCGGCGGGTGATGACGCGATGTGATTTCTGCCCAGTGCTCTGAATGTCAAAGTGAAGAAATTCAAGGAAGCGCGGGTAAACGGCGGGAGTAACTATGACTCTCTTAAGGGTCATGGTTGCACGGTCCGGGCGCCTCCTCGTGGCGCCCGCTGGAGAAGGGGGGCCTTGCGCCCCCCCCGAGCTAAGTTCCGGACCACCCTCCCGGTAGGCGGTTAAATGATGGTTATGACAAACCTACGAGAGAAAGACCCCGGCCCCCGCATGAGGGACCAACTTCGCTTCTCGGAAACCCAATATGCCTTTCTACAGAAAGACGGGTGCCTGGAGCGACCGCTTGCACTTGCCTTTTTAGATCTCTCGAAGGCCTTTGACACGGTATCCCATGAGGCCTTACGGGAGGCCGCGGTGCAGGCAGGACTGCCTCTTCCACTGCTCTCATACATCGGCAGTTTCTTGAGGGAGTCTGAGTCGGTTCTCGGCAGTACTAACATCCGCTCAGGACGCGGTGTCAAGCAAGGAGACCCGCTGTCACCGTTGTTATTCGTGCTCACTATGGAGGGACCCATCTCGGCCGCCCATCGCGAGATTGGGGTCCCGATGGAACCATACCACCTCCACTCCATAGTGTATGCCGATGACATGATCCTGATGGCTGAGTTGGCTCCTAAACTCCAGGAGAAGCTGGATGGCCTTGCCACAGGTTTGGCAAGCTGTGGCATGACCTTAAATGCCAAGAAGTCATCGGCCCTTACGATAGAGAAGGATGGGAGGACCAAGGCGATGTTGCTTAGCCCCACCTATTACAGCACGGAAGGCGGCAGGATCGTTCCGATGGGGGTGGAGGATTCTCAACGCTACTTGGGACTCCACTTCAATTGGAAGGGAAAGATGACGCCGGCAAGAACATCGGACTTGGAGAGGATGCTGGCGGAGATCCGCGCAGCCCCCCTGAAGCCGCAACAGCGTATTATGATCTTGCGGGACTTCTTGATCCCCCGACTCATTCACGAGCTGGTGTTGGGGCACGCCCACCGGAACACCCTGAAAAGAATGGACGTGATGATCCGGCGGGCGGTTCGGGAATGGCTGCGCCTCCCTAAGGACACATCATTAGGGCCCTTGCACGCCCCTTCCAGGTCAGGTGGCCTTTCCATCATAAGCCTTGTATCTACCATCCCGTTGGCCCAGAAGTGCAGGTACGAGAAGCTGCTAAATGGAGCAGACACTCTGATTCAGGCAGTGACCCGTACCAATGCCTTTACGACAATTCTGCGAAGAACAGCTATTCCAATCAGGGCGGGAGGAGTGATGGTGTTTTCTGCAAGGGAGGCGAAGGAGGAGTGGACAAGGAAACTGTGCTCCTCTATGGATGGAAGGGAGTTGGCGGTGAAGGACGTGGATGAAGGGAGCCACCTGTGGCTGCGGAGGCCTGATAGAGTCTTCCCCAGACTTTACATCCGGGGGGGACTCTATCAACTAAATCAAGAGCCTCGAGAGGTAGAGTCACTCCGGACAACGATAGGAGATGCAGGGGAGGATGTGCGGCGATCGAGACCTTGAACCACATCCTCCAGAGCTGTGCGAGGACCCATGACCCAAGATGCGCTAGGCATAACAGAGTTATGAGACTTGTGTGTAAGAAGCTACACCGCGAAGATTATAAGATCTCTACCGAACCGATTGTCCCGTTCCTGAAAACACACATTAAGCCCGACATCATCATACACCTCACAGAGAGCCTGGTGGTGTTGGACATCACGGTGGTGTCGGGTCTTAGGCTGAAGGAATCTTGGGACTTGAAGGTCAGGAAATACGGGTGTGAAGCGAGCCTGAGCGCACTGAGGGCATGGTGTGGGACCGACACAGCGATTGACCATCTGCCTATAGTGGTCTCGAGTCGGGGATTGATGTACGGACCATCGGGGAGAGGCTTACGACGGCTGGGCTTTACGGAGAGGGACATAATGGATCTATGTCTTTGTACAATCCAAGGCTTGACAAACATTTATGACACGTACATGAGGGGTAACTGATGAAGCAAGCACTATGACATAGTCCGAAAGGGCTACGATATTCATGTTCCAATCTATTCTCACTAGCGCTAAAACGGCAGCGCCTCAGCTTGGCTCTTTAGTCGGGCCGAAAACAATGTGATAACTAGCCAAATGCTGGAACCAGGCGGGAACCAACTCACAATCTTGACTGTGGAGTTGAATTGTAATGAAGGTGAAACCTGCTCGGTGACGCCAGATTCTCATGGTCGCGTGATTGGAGGGCTGATATGTTCCGTAGTCGGACGGGGCTGCCTGTTTAGGGCGGAGGGATTGCCAGATTACAG